>NC_066887.1:38146144-38296144 GCF_022985175.1 Labeo rohita
GCGCTGGATTCACCTCATCTGATCTGACCACTCGTTCTTAACAGCAGGTGAGCATCATACTGTGTTTTTAACAACAACAACAACAAAAATCTCATTACCTACAACATCTCATTATTATTAGGAACGCGGCTATGCTTCCCCACTTCAGAGGGTCGTTCAGAATTTCCTCTCTTCTTGAGGGTTGAATTCTTTGCTCCCCAGAGCTCCGTGACAGGCTTTCTGTACATACAGAGTCATGCTAGTCTCTGTGTACTTTCTAAAATCCATGTTGTGGTAAGGACACACATTAAGGATCTTGTGTTCTTTCTAAAAACCTGTATGGTATGGGTTACGCCTTCAACCTTGTTCCCATTCTTTGAGTTGGCTCAGGCCCCGATTTCCTTGGGCTCCACGCTACCTATGTATCCCTAGTGATACGAACTTTAACAGGGTGTTGCTACCAAGGATCTGTTGAGACAGTTCCTTAAGCTGTTCCTTAAGGGAACGTCTCAGGAAACGTATGTAACCATGGTTCCCTGAGAAGGGAATGAGACACTGCGTCCTGAGACCTGAGATGTTTCATGTTAGATACACTGTACAAGACTGTTGTGATCTCTGTGGTGTTTTTATGGTTCATCTCTGGGTTTGATCTCCACGATGCAGAATCCAAAGTCGTCACCACAAAACACACAGAAAAACCTGAAACGAGCAGCGACAGACAAAATGATTCACTTTTACATCACTGAATGATTTTACTGCATATAAAAGACTTGCATTTTCTTTTATTTTCTTCTCACCCAATAAACTAGGTGACAAAAACAATGATGATGATGATGATGATGATGATGGACAGGAAGATGAAGATGCCGTCAGAAGTGCTTTTGTTTGCAGTGTTATGTGGTTGTTCTGAAACACAAACAACCCTTTATTGTTTTATCTTTTCATACCTTGCTTCATCTTTCTTTATAATAAATGATATTTTAAGTGTGAATTAAGTATTCAGATATTTTTTCTCAGAGATCCGTATCATAATTATAACAGTATTATCAGACTCACCTGAAGACGGGATGAACTCATCTGAAGACTGACAGAGAATTATTTTTTTTATAAGAATGCATTAAATTGATCAAAAGTGACAGTAAAGATATTTATAATGTTACAGTAGATTTCTACTTTTACTTTCTATTCATCTGTGAATCCTCAAAATGTATGAAAACTGTTTTCAACATTGATCATAATCATAAATGTTTGTTGAGCAGCAAATCAGTATATTAGAATGATTTCTGAAGGATCATGTGACACTGAAGACTGGAGTAAAATAAAATAATGTGCAAAAGCATATTAAAAAATCTGGTGTGAAGAAGAAACTGATTGTTGAGACATCTTGTTTTGAGAAAAGAAAACTTGAGCCAAAATGTGTGATTTGACAGTATATTTGTGGCTGCTAGTTGCTGTATTAATTCATACAGTGATTACAGCAATAGTACAGCATACAGTCAATAATCTGTACACTTTTATCTCAGTGTATTTTTACACCACAGGCAGTGCTGGTGTTGTGTGAAGTGTGTCTGTATGATGTAGGTCTACTACAGTCACTACATGTGGCTCATGCACACGCTCGTCTGTGTGAGACGCATTTTGACTTTAACTCAGTCGTTTTGGTGCATTTCTTTAATCATTTTTAATATTTGTGACTCTAGACCTTAAGTATCATGGGTAAATTTGTAGCAACAGCCAACAATACATTGTATGGGTCAAAATGATTGATTTTTCTTTTATGCCAAAAATCATAGGATATTAAGTAAAAATCATGTTCCATGAAGACCTTTTGGAAATTTCTACCATAAATATATTAAAACTTAATATGCATAATTGTCATGAATCAGGCCTCCGGAGGGCATCCTCTCCCGAGTACTAACCATTTTGGACTACATTTCCCATATACCCCGTGCCTGGGCCTGATCAACTGCCCAGGTGTCACCCATCAGCCAGCTTTTATAAACTGCTTCCGGACTGACACACCTTGCAAAATCTTGTTACGGCTACATTTCTGAGCGTTTACCTTGTTGTTGGATTATCTGTGTTTGATTTTGGACTGTTTATCGATGGCTGATTCCTTGCTGCCTGGCCTTTGACTTCATGGCTTTGGATTGCTCTCGTTTGCTCTGCTAGCCGCCTGCCTCGACTCTCACCTGTCTACTGATTACTCTTTTGGATTGTCTCTGTTATCCCCGACGCTGTTTCTGCCCTGCCTGTCTGACCTTGCGATTGTTTAATAAAAGCTGCAAATGGATCCGCATGCCTCTGACCCTTCATTACAATAATTATGCATAAGAACTTAATTTGGACAACTTTAAAGGCAAGTAAAAAAAAAATATATATATATATATATATATATATAATTTTTTTCCCCTCCTCGCTCTCTCGCTCTATATACATAGAGAGAGAGAGAGAGACGACTTTTTTTTTTTTCTTTTTTTTTTTGCACCTTCAGATTCCAGATTTTCAAATAGTTGTATCTCAGCCAAATATTGTCCTGTCCTAACAAACCATACATCAGTGGAAAGCTTATTTATTCAGATGATGTATACATGTCAATTTCCAGGGTCACATTTGCAAAACAGTGCATTTTTAAAAACAGCACACAATGAATTTCCTGCAAAAGCCTGGACCTTGCGGAAAATCCTCAGTTCATTTCTCAGAAGTGAGTATTTGTGGTAAAGATCATATCAGTGTTATCAGAATGACTAAAGTTCTATTAATCCTAAAGCAATGAAAACGTCTCAGGTTACGTATGTAACCCTGGTTCCCTGAGAGGGGAACGAGACACTGCGTCCTCTAGAGGTCGCTATGGGGAACGCCATCTCCGTGACCCGTGTCTGAAGCTTATATACAAAAACTACAACCGGCGGCAGCCTATGACGTCACTTCCAGCGCGACTCGTCGCTGCTGGTGCGTCACTACCAGTGCGACCACAGCATAAAAGGCCACCGGTACACAACATTCGCTTCTTCGTCTGAAGCTTACGTCCGAAGCATTGCGAGGAGACTAGAGGACGCAGTGTCTCGTTCCCCTCTCAGGGAACCAGGATTACATACGTAACCTGAGACGTTCCCTTTCGAGGAACTCAAACTGCGTCCTCTAGAGGTCGCTATGGGGAACGGTTATACCCATGCTGCCATGCTGAGGGGAGTGCATGCCATCATAGAGGCGAGCACTAAGTACCAACTGCCTTAAGCTTAAGGGAGTTGCCCCTGAGACGTAGTGACGGCTGTCAGTGACATTATCCCCTTCGGCCAAAAGCCCAAGCTTCATACCCAAGACTTACCTGAAAGGGGTCGGATATGCTGGACCCAGGGTAGAGCTCAAAGCTTGGAATTAGAAGATATTCCTTTAAGGGGATATGGCTGAATGCCCAGGGGTTTCACCTAGGTTTGGCCTGTCATGCAGGGGGCTACCGTGGGCTCTGCATAGGTTCCCTCAGAAACCGTCCTACAGAACATAGGTAGCAACAGCCTGCTCAAGAGTGGTATCCAAGGTGTCCGGGAACAACCAACTCAGAGAATGGGCACAAGTTTGAGCGTGAACCCATATCATAGAGGGTGCGCAAGAACTAGCGCAAGTATTACCGTTCCTTTAGCCTGGCAGATGCTCTGGAGAGGAACCCAAGGTGACCGGGGTTTTAACCATCTCGAGAAAGGGTACGGGCAATAGCGCGTGAATCCCTACCATAAAGGATTTTAGAATGGACTCAAAGCTCCGGTGCATTCCATACCACAGCGTGGATTTTAGAAAAGTCCCCCCCGGGTTCACGTGTGCACTTACCATATACATGGATTTGAGAAAACGCTCAAAGGTTCGTGTGGGCCTTACCATAAGAATGGATTTTTAGACGTACCGTTGAGAAAGCGGTGAAATAAGAGGAGCCTCAGGGTGAGGGGAGCACTGCCGGCTTAGCAAGGCTCCAAGGGGGGGCAGTAAGGGCGAACCTCGGTTGCCCGAACGGGGCAATGCTCAAGCAGACCCTCAAGGTGAGGGGAGCATCGCTACTCCAAGCAGACAGTTAGCCTCAGCTAGCTGTCTGAAATACTGCCATGGAGCCGATACACCTAACCAGCGTGAGAGGCCAGTGCGTTGGGGCAGGCTTCAAACTCCTGAGAGACAGGAGGAATACCCGACCCACCCAGGGATGACATGCTCTAAGAAGAAACCTCCCGTAGTGAGGGGAGCATCATCATGTCCTGGCACCAGAGAAAGCACTGCATGGCTGCGTAGAAAGCAGCAGCGTCCCAAGCCCTCGGACTGTGCTGTGGGTATATTCTTGCGGGGCCAAGAGCCACTACCAATCCAGGCAGTCCTGTGCTAACCATCTCGACAGAAAGCATAGGCCTCGTTCTAGCAAGGCCCGCAGAACCTCCCGAACGAGGGGCTAGACCATATCCAGTGTTCCTCAGAGCACTGAGAGGGGTTCCCGCAGAAACACCGTCTACTCATACGATGGTGAAAACCAACGTGGTCAAGCCCACTCCTCAGAGGGGCGACTCACTACATCACCAAGATAGTATGAGGATAGGTCTGTATGATGATTGGGTGGATACCCTGGAACAGGAAGCCCCTCAGGGCAGGACGCAGACAGAGTGCCTCGGTTAGGCGGCCTGAAGGCATACATGTCCAGTCAGGGGGACCAGGAAGCTCCTGCGAAGAAAAAAAATTTCTGAAGAGTTTACCTGGAGGTAGGGCCATAACCCTAGTTGTAGTGCTGTAGTGAGGACCTGAAAGCCAAACGTGGCCATCATGTCTCCATGATGAAGGCAGATCCAGGACAAGCAGGCCACAACCATAGTCAGAGACCAGAGGGGGGTGCTCAAAGAGGACCTACCTAAAAAACAGAGAACAGAAAACACAAGAGACGGGTCTGAACATACAGCAAAAGGAGACTAGACTCATGATAAAGGATCGTACTCACCCATCCGTGCCCTGTAAAGGAGGCCTAGGAAGAGATCCGGATCAGATATGACAGGGAGCCATCTTTATAAGACTGCACAGAGAGCAGTAGCATCCCCAGCCCTCGGGCTGTGTTTCAGGTATTCTCTTAAGGAGACATAAGCCATTCTCCCCCCACACAGACCTGTGCTTACCATCTCAATAAAGGTGGAAACCCAGAAACAGAAGGCCCCTCAGGGTGGGACGCAGATAGAGGGCCTCAGCCAGGTGGCCTCAGGTTCATGTGTCTATCCAAGGATGTCCAGGTGCTTCCTGCGAGAAAGACTTTCGAAGAGCTTACCTGGAGGTAGGACCATAGCCCTAGATGCAGTGCTGTAGTGGGGACCTGAAAGCAGACCATAACCATGGTCAAAGACCAGAGGGGGGGGTGCTCGAAGAGGACCTACCAAAAGAAACACACAAGTCCCAGAAATACAGCATGGTTAGACACATAATAAGGGATCGTACTCACCCACCATGGTTCCCACGCCCGACAGCAGGCAATGGAGACCCATGTGGAAGGGACAGGTTAACACAGAGCTAGTCTCAGATAGCTGCACTTAACCAAATGATAAATGCAAAACTATAACCATCCTCAGATGGCTATACTATCCTCTTTATTTTCTGTCCATACCCTCGAGTATGGCAGAAAATTAACACCACAATCGCAACACGCAGCATATGTTCAACCCCCTCGGGAGCTGAACACGCTCCGCCCATGCGCCAGACTCCCACGGTAATCAGGCGGAACGGAACCGCCGCCGCGAATGCGTTGTTAATGCCCGAGAGGCGAGCACACTCATGCAAATTCGGGTATAGAGAAGACTCACCTCCCCCCCTTGCGATTGCATCGTGATGAGCACATCCAGTTTCCTCGCGAGCTGGACGCGCTGCTTCCGACCACACACACACAGCCCGCGAGCTTTGTGCAAGTGGCTACGAGAGCAAGAGACAAGCAAAGAGTGCAATAAACTCCACGGGAGCAAAGAGCGCTTGCTCCTTACCGCACATCGTCACACGCGAGCCGTACTTAAAACATTTGGTGAGAAACATGCACTCAATTCGAGCTTTTGGTTACAGACAAAAGGTCAGTGAAGACGAAGAAGAGAATGTTGTGTTCTACCTGTTGACGCACCAACAGCGACGAGTCGCACTGGAAGTGACGTCATAGGCTGTCGCCGGCCAACACTGTTGTAGTTTTTGTATATAAGCTTCAGACACGGGTCACGGAGATGGCGTTCCCCATAGCGACCTCTAGAGGACGCAGTTTGAGTTCCTCGAAAGGGAACTGAATCTCTGTATTCGTGTGTCGTCTTAACCTAATTTATTACTTTATTGTCAACGCAAAAGTCTTTTATGTGTGTGTATACTTTTTGTTTGCATAACTGTACTGCCTAAAAGGTTTGATGTTTTTGTACTGTTAAAAAAGAATTCAGAAAAAAGATTCGCAAACTCACTCCGATGTCCCGATCTGAATCATATGATTCACAAACCTGCTCTGAAGTTCCGATCAATGAAGCGATTCGCAATACACGCTTTAAATTCCTGATCTGAATCAAATGGTTCGGGAACCCACTCTTAAGTCCCGATCCAAGAAAAGACACACAACACACACTCCGAAGCATGATAAATTGCTCCGAAGTTCCGATCTAAATTAAATGAATCAAATGAAACGATTCGCAATACACGCTTTGAAGTCCCGATCTGAAATGAATCACAACTTGCAATCCGATTGCAGCACTTCGAACCAGTGAATCATTTTGTAACGAAATGGTTTATCTGAATCGGAGTTTTGAAAAGCTTGTTTCATTCATGTCAAGATCCGTAAATGAATGGCTCTTTGTGTCAGTTTTTGTTAGTGAATCGCTTTTCGGGTCTTCAGCCATGTTTATACAGCACTGTACTACTGCTGGTTTTCATGTTACAACAGTAACTGAAATAAGCGAAACAATTATGATGTTTAAAAAAAAAGTATCAATATTAACCTTTCCAAACTCTACAAACAGATGAGGTAACCGGTTTACTGTTAACTAGTGAAACACTGCATTAATATGACGAGCTGCAGCTCAAAATACATGTTAGATGGAAACATTGTGCATTATGATGGAGTTTGTAGCTTAATTCACTATATTTGTAATAGTTTGAGCTGCAGTTCAGTTGCTGACAGTTCAAGAGGAATCAGCTGAAAGCATCCAGTCATCTTATACCATTGAAGTGAATGTTCAGTTTATTAGTAGTGGGATATATGTATTGCACTGCTATGATGTTGCTGTGATGTACAGTAGTTCATTGCTGAATGCAGCTTGTAAAAGCACTAGTAAGATGGTGAGAAGAGCAGTAATAAACAGTAATCGATCACTGATCTGCAGACAGACTCACTGCTGTCTCATTCAGTAGAGCAGTATTCTGACAGAAAATGCAGGTTTGTCAGTTTTTTGAAGGTGGTGCAGACACAACTTCACTTCCTGTACTGGCCACAGTTTCCTGCCACAGGAGGGACGGCTTGTGTTCAGGTTGTGTTTTTGTTTTTTATTGTATATTAAAGGGGTAAAAATGAAGAAATATGACAAAAAGCAATAACATGACTGCTTTCACTCATTTCTTTTATTAACATGTGCTGCTGAAAATCCTTGAATTCATTTGATGTTCCTGTTCAAAAATGATCAGCCTTTTAAAAATCACTTGTGCTATATTATCACCAAATCTTGGATTCAATCTTGTTGTCAGATTGTTTTCTTTCATTTAGCACAGGTTTTGTGTTAGTTTTTTGGCACTGATTGATCACAGGCCTCATTGATCTGAGCTCATGCTCCTCAGTTTTTGAGCAAATATTGATTTTTTTTTTTCACTCAGAGACTGAAAATTGCAAAATTACCCACAAATAATCTACAAAAATGATCAGTTTTAGGGGGGAAGTTCTGTTTTTAATCATTTGATCTGGATCTCATCTGTGTTCCTGTCTTCTCAGAATCTCTTCACTGACTTTTGGAGTCGTTCAGTCTTCATTCGCTCTGACTGCGCTGGATTCACCTCATCTGATCTGACCACATGTCTTAACAGCAGGTGAGCATCATACTGTGTTTTTAACAACAACAACAACAAAAATCTCATTACCTACAACATCTCATTATTACAAGACAGAACTTGCACTGAAGTGTGTGATTATGAGTTGTGTTCTGTTCTCAGAAGAGGGTTAAATCTGATGAATAAATGTAAAAACAATATAAAATAAAGTTTTTTTTATGTGAATGCATAACGTTTTCTTTGTGGGTTAGTGTTAGGTTATAGTGTTTACTAGCTGTATAGTATATAAAAACAAGATTTTTTTTTTAATTCATGCTTGTATAGTTTTTTTTTTTTTTTTTTTTTTTTTTTTCGTCATGATAAATGTCGTTGCAAAGCAGCTTTGCAATAAATGTATGTTTCTACATTATAATTGAGTAATTTATCAGTGGTGATTCTGTCTAAGTGATGTCCATATGACAGAAATTGTACAGTTCTGGGTTGATTCAAATCATGCAGTTAATTTAATGACTCTAACAGCTGCGTTTTGGACAAACCTGTAGCTTATTTATTTTATGAAGATGCAGGACAAAAACCTAGCGTTGCATTACAGTAGTCCAGTCTACAGATCCGTGTGGTGCTCCATACTTTACTGGTGATAATTGAGATGATTCCCCATTTAAATAAACAAAGTGCTAACGGTTGGACATAAATGGAAGATTTGAAAAGGTCTGTGATTTGTCAGTTCACTAGGATCTAGTTGTGGTTTTTAATGAGCCAATAATAAACACCAGCTTGAAGGGTTTTGGGACGTGGCATAGAGATAGTAAGTTAATAATATTGCAAGTAATATTGCTAAGGAATGGCAAGTAAACGTGTTTGTAATGTTGTGATTAATTGTGTGTGTGTGTGTGTGTGTGTGTGTGTTGATCAGCTGAGAGGATGCGGGTTCGAGCGCTGCTGATCCTGATACTCACATCAGTATTAATCACACATGCTCAAGGTACGACTGTCTGTCTGATATATGGAACAACAAGGAGCTCAAATAGGCTGGAAATTATATTTTTAAATGGTGAAATTAGGCTCAAATGATCAATGAAAAGTTGCACATTTGTCTTAATATCCACACACACGCATTCATTGATGTTCTGTTTGATTCATTTGAACTGAGACGTTTGTTTTTTCATTTTAGTCTCGCTCAACACACACACTAATATCTCTGATCCACACACAGAGCAGCTGTTGTTCCACTAGATGTCAGTCTGCAGCTCTGATCACTTACTAAACACAGTCAAAGTCTGTACAGCTGATAGTGAAGATCAAATGTGATTCATTCATTCATTTAAATCTGAATTTTGCAGACATGAGCTGAATGATATTTGTCTGTGGATAGTAAGATATATTTGTGACATTTACAAAGTTCATAGATAACTGTGCATGCATTTTTAGTAATACTGAGACTAATTTTATAATAATCTATTGATCTATTGTCCTACTATTTGCAATATTTCTGAATCTTAAAGTAGACTTGTGCACATGTAATCAGGAAGGGTTTCCATCATTGCATTTTGGAATATCAAGTAAATAAATGCTGGACGGAAGCACCAAGATGTGAATAAAATTCCTGACAAATCTGTCTGTCTTTAGTGGATGTCTTCACATGTGAAACTCCAGCTGATATCGTGATTCTGGTGGACGGATCGTCGAGTTTCAGCCTTAAAAACTTTGAAACTGTGAAGAACTTTCTGGGAAGTTTTGTTGGGTCCTTCACAGTTGGATCAAACCAAACACGCATTGATACACCTGCACTATTTTACTAACTTACATTCACATCAACTAGATCAGACTGAAGACATCAAAACACTACTTTTGCTGTATTTAGTATTAGAATCCCTTTAGATTCATTGTGTATATTTATATATGTGTGTGTGTGTGTGTGTGTGTGTGTGTGTGTGTTCAGGTTTGGTGCAGTACAGCGATTATCCGCAGATCGAGTGGCATCTGAACACTCACAGCACTAAAGAGGCCCTGATCAATGCTGTGAGGAATCTGCGTTTAAAAAAAGGACCCACACACACAGGTTCACACACACACACACACACTGAGATCTAAATGACTTCATTGTCGCTGTAGTGCATCTGCTCGTATCTGTGTGTGTTTTCCAGGTCTTGCTCTGATGTATATTCTGGAGAACAGTTTCAAAGCTGAATCTGGATCCAGGTCTGATGTTCCTAAGATTGTGATTCTGATCACGGATGGGAAATCTCAGGATGATGTTCTTCTTCCTGCTCAGAGACTCAGAGACGCTGGGATTGAGCTCTTTGCTATCGGTGCCAGAACAAAACCAGCTCTCACTTAAATACGGTTTGTGAGTAAATATGGTTTTCTGACTGTGTGAATCTGCAGGAGTGAAGAAGGCTGATGAGAATGAGCTGAGAGCCATCGCCTCCCCACCGGAGGAAACACACGTGTATTACGTGGATGATTTCAGCTTGATGAGCTCCATCATGGAGAAACTCAACAGGAGCGTCTGCGAGCGCATCTCTGAACTCAACAGAGAGATCAGCGGTGGGTTTCTATGGAAGCTTATGGGTATCAATATTCAATTGTAAATTTAAATATAGAAACATTATTATCTTATACTAGTCTTGACCAGTGTGTTTTCTTAAAGACATTTTCTCCCTCTGACAAATCTAAAATTATGTTGTGGTCCATGTTTACATTAGAGTACAGTATTATTCATAAGTTTTCTCTCATACAGATGGTAAGGTAATGAAATCAAAAGACTAAAATCTGTGTAGGTTTTTGGCTACATCCATTTGTTTTGATAGTATTTCATGTTTAAGATTTGGAAGATATTTCACTATGGTATACTGTAGAAATGATACTCAGTATGTTAAATTATGAACTTGAGTTGATCAGTTTTGTAAAGAGCATTTGATCATGTGCAAGTTTTGTGTTGGAGTGAGAAATGAGTTTCTGTTATTTGAAAGATCATTTCATTGAATGTTTTCTGTGTCAAAGCAATGAGAAATAATTCAGAGTTTATCCCACATAGATGCTGCTGTGCTTCACTGTGTGAAGAGTTTTGAAAAAGTGACCCATGTATTGAGAAATGGAGCCTAGTGATTGAAAAACAAAACTAATATTGACACTGGTTTTATCTCATATTTTATCTGTGTATTTGTTTCCAGGTTTTCATCAATACATTTTTGTGCATATTTTGTGATACTGGATGAAAAGAAATGTTGGATGGAAAGAGTGAGATGTGAATAGAATATCTGACAAGTAATAAAATCTGTGTGTGTCTGTAGTGAACATCCACACATGTGAAACTCCAGCCGTCGCCGACATCGTGATTCTGGTGGACGGATCGCGGAGTATCGGACGATTGAACTTCAAAACTGTGAGGAGCTTTCTGGGATTGTTTGTCAGGGCCTTCGCTGTTGGATCAGAACAAACACGCATTGGTACGTCTGATATCTTCAGTCCGACACACACATTTACACTAAATCAACAGGAGAAGAACAGCAGTTTCACTGTGATTGTGCTGCATTTAGTGTTCAGTGTTCAATTAGATTCACTGTGTGTGTGTGTGTGTGTGTGTGTGTGTGTGTGTTCTGATATATGTGGTTTATTGACAACACAAATGTGACCCTGGACCACAAACCAGTCTTAAGTAGCACGGTTACATTGTTAGCATTAGCCAACAATACATTGTATAGGTCAAAATTTTCGATTTTTATTTTATGCAAAAATCATTAGGATATTAAGCAAAGATTATGCACTGTAAATTCCAATAGTTTACCTAGTTATATAATTAGTTATCTTTACTTAGATGCTATACTTGCTAGGTTTTATTAAGTTACAGCTTCTTTCAAGACGAGTAAAACTATTTACTTACTGCTTTGAGTGACGCTTACTTAAAATATTCAAGTAGCCACAAAGTAACCAATGACATTAATACACCAGTGAGAGGCAGCAGTGCACTAATATGTTGCTAATTTGCAAAATAACAACAGAAAAAGAAGAAAAGAAAAGTCTTTGGATGGCAATTGTTAATCTGCAGTTATTTTTCACTAGTTACCTTCACTCATTTCCCAAAGTCATCTTGAATGTTGTTTCAATACAACTATATATTTGAGAGAACATCACATAAGCTGACTTCATAAATTAATTTTCATCAAATGTTGTTTGTGTGTGTGTGTGTGTGTGTTTTTTTTTTTTTTTTTTATTATTATTATTATTATTATTATTATTATTATTATTTATTTATTTATTTTAACTTACCGTTATAGTGATTAATGTTCCCTTTGGTTGGGCACTTGGAACTTTGTTTATCTTATTGTAATTTTTTTCCTATTGATGCAGCAATGCAACATAAAATCATAATTTTTTTATGTCAAGGGAAGAAAATTAGTAAATAGGTTGCTTTTAGAAAGTTACCTTCTAGTTAAATTTCTAGCTGATGTTTTTTTTATATATATATTTATTAATGATCTTTTACAATTTCATTGTTCTTCATAAACACCTTGAGAAACTTCATTGGGTTGAGACAGTCCTTTAATATTTGTGGTGATGTGCTCAAGTCACAGACTTCAACATTCAGCATGTGAATCACAACAATGGTAATGATTCAGTTTTATTTATTTTTATTAATTGTGACAAAAAACATTTTATTATATTATTTATATTTTTTAGTTACTCTTTTGTAAGTAAATTATACTAACTAAGCATTTGTCAGTACAACATACTGTTCCTATTTCACTTTACATCAGTCGGTAATCTGCAATCGGTTTGCATGCTTTTCTTTAAGTAAGCCCAACTAATTCGATTTTACAGTGTGTTCCATGAAGATATTTTGTAAATTTCCTACTGTAAATATATCAAAACTTCATTTTTGATGAGTAATATGCATTGCAAAGAACTTCATTTGCACAACTTTAAATGTGATTTTCTCAATATTTTGATTTTTTTGCAGCCTCAGATTCCTGATTTTCAAATTGTTTTATCTCAGACAAATATTGTCCTAACAAACCATACATTCATGGAAAGCTTTTTATTCAGATTTCAGATGATGTAAAAATCTCAATTTTGAAAAATTAACACTTATGACTGATTTTGTGGTCCATGGTCACAAATGTGTATAATGACATGGTTACTATAACCTGAATGTGGTTTATGAGGTTTACATACTAAAGAGTGTTTTTTGAAATTTAGAAATTGGCAGTAGTTTAGTGTGAGGTGATAGAAAATACAGTTTGTGCAGTATAAAACCCATTACACCTATGGAGAATCACTGTAAACCACATATACAAGAGTGTGTGTGTTCAGGTTTGGTGCTGTACAGCAAGGATTCATGGACCTTGTGGCATCTGAACACTCACAGCACTAAAGGGGCCCTGACTGATGCCGTGAGGAATCTGCCTTATAAAGGAGAAAACACACGCACAGGTTCACACACACACACACACACACACACACACACACACACATATATTTAAATGATTCTCACTGTAATCCTGTGTGTGTGTGTGTGTGTGTGTGTGTGTGTGTGTTTTTCCAGGTCTTGCTCTGACGTATATTCTGGAGAACAGCTTCAAAGCTGAATCTGGATCCAGGTCTGATGTTCCTAAGATTGTGATTCTGATCACGGATGGGAAATCTCAGGATGATGTTCTTCTTCCTGCTCAGAGACTCAGAGACGCTGGGATTGAGCTCTTTGCTATCGGTGCCAGAACAAAACCAGCTCTCACTTAAATACGGTTTGTCAGTAAATACGGTTTTCTGACTGTGTGAATCTGCAGGAGTGAAGAACGCTGATGAGAATGAGCTGAGAGCCATCGCCTCCCCACCGGAGGAAACACACGTGTATAACGTGGATGATTTCAGCTTCATGTTAGACATCATGGAGAAACTCAACAGGAGCATCTGCGAGCGCATCTCTGAACTCAACGGTGGGTTTCTGAGATCTCTGTTGTTTAGTGACTCAGGAGGTTTCTCCTGGAGATGGAGCTTAAAATCTGTGTGGGTGTGTCTGTGTGTGTGTGTGATGTGTGTTGTACTTGTTTTTGAGCAGTGTCTCATTGTACCAAATGTCCCCACAAGGATAGTAAAACCTGAAATTTTTGACAGGGGACCCCAGCCTGCGGTCCCCTGTTTAACTTCAAGCTTATAAATCATTTTGCAGAATGAGATTTCTTGAGAAAAATAAAAATGCAGAAAGTTTTCTGTAAGGGTTAGGTTTAGGGGTAGGGTTAGGGTAAGGGGATAGAAAATACAGTGTGGACAGTATAAAAACCATTGCACCTATGGAGAGTCCCCACAAGGATAATAAACCAGACGTGTGTGTGTGTGTGTGTGTTTTCCAGACACCCGATCTGATGCTCCCAGTGACCTTATGACCTCTGAGGTCACGGCCAGGAGATTCTGTGTTACTCGTCCAGTGAATCTCTAAGAGGCGCCGAGAGCACAAGTGAGTGTATGATCTGACCAAACTGATGCTATAAACCATGATTTTATTCATGAATAAATGAAATATAGAATTTAAGGTTTATAATCATTCAGACACAGACAGCAGTTTGAAGTGATAAAGACTTTTAATGTCAGATGAAATCAGCATCAGTCTTAGAATTCAGCCACTAAACAGGAAAACAAACAAAAACACCTGATCCTGAAAAATCCTGATTTACTCTCATAATGTTTTTTTTTTTTTATTTAATTTGGCATCATATTTTAAAATAAGTATGACAAGTTGTTTCTCAAATTTACAAACTACAGATGCATCAAAATGAAAATTTTGGCTGAAACTGTGATAATTCTTGATATAATTGTCCGAAACTGATATCGAAAATGTTTTTTTTTTTTAATAATTATTTATTGTTTTAATAAATAATTTAAAATAATTTTTCAAAGACTTCAATAATTTGAATGATACTGAATTAAAAAAAATACAAAAAGCCAATAAAATAACCTCAATTTTACTGAAAGCAAAACAATGAAATTGAACAGAAAATATGCTTATATTAAAATATTATTATAATAAAATATTATATATGCTGATATAATATTATTTCAGGTTTATCTTTTGGACAAAAAATGAAAATGGCATTTTTGGCTGATAATTTTAGTGTATCCCTGAAACTAAAATAAAATATAATCTAATTTAATAATACTTTTATAACATTTAATATAAATAATAATTAATATTGTCTTCACTTACATTTTTATAATCAAATAATTTATAATTTTACAATGTATAATCAAATATACATGTTTAATATAATATAATATAATATAATATAATATAATATAATATAATGAAGAATAAAATGAGTAATATTCTTAACTAAAATTCTAGTTTCATGTATGATATGATATAGACAGATATTTTTAACATGATCTGTGTTAATCTCTCTGGTGTTTTTGTGGTTCATCTCCGGGTTTGATCTCCACGATGCAGAATCCAAAGTCGTCACCACAAAACACAGAAAAACCCTGAAACGAGCAGCGACAGACAAAATGATTCACTTTTACATCACTGAATGCTGTTACTGTATATAAAAGACTTTCATTTTCTCTTATTTTCTTCTCACCCAATAAACTAGGTGACAAAAACAATGACGATGATGATGATGGAGAGGAAGATGAAGATGCCGTCAGAAGGGCTTCTGTTTGCAGCGTTACGTGGTTTTTCTGAAAAACAAACATGTATTGTTTTATCATTTCATACCTTGTTGCATCTTTCTTTTATAATAAATGACATTTTAAGTGTGAATTAAGTATTCATTTTTTTTTTTTTCAGCAATCCGTGTCATAATTATAACAGACTCACCTGGAGTCGGGCTGAAGTCATTTGCAGACTGACAGAGACCTGATGGAACAGACGATACAGCTCAGTCAATACCCATAATGCATTTTACACTTAATGATATACACTATCATTAAAAAGAATGAATGGTAAACGAAACTTTCATTCATCAAGGACACATTAAATTGATCAAAAGGCCAGTAAAGACATTTATTTTTAATTAACCAATACCAAAATTATGTTTAATACATAAATCTGAGAAAATGAAGCATCACAGATTTGATTTTAATACAGCAAATCATTTTCGCACTCACCATTACAGTAGAGCTCCTCAGACTTCTGCAGAGAGACACAGATGAGAAGAAATGAGAAACATGTGCTGTTTTTTATATATTAACAACACGGTCCAAAACATTTCCTGACAGTTTTTATTGCACATCATTGATTTGATGTACTGAGCAGAACTCCTGACCTCCAGTTGTACGCAGTCCATCCGGAAGATCACACCTGTGTGTTTTTCTTTCAGAAGGATGTTCTGTGGTCCTCCATGATGAACTCTGCTCTCATCCACTCCTCCAGACTCGTCGACCACTACTACGCCCTACAGATCAGAAACCCTTCATATACAGGTGCATCTCAAAAAATTAGAATATTGTGAAAAACTTCATTTTTTGTTCGTAACTTCTTTCAAAAACTGAAACGTTCATATATTCTTGTTTCATTATATGTAAAGTAAAAAAAAAGTTTTTTTTTGTTTTAATTTTGATGATTAGAGCTTATAGCTTATGAAAGACACAAATCCAGTATCTCAAAATTTTAGAATATTTACATTTGGGTTTCATTAAATGTCCATCCCTACAGTATAAATTCCAGGTATCTCTTGTTCTTTGAAACCACAATAATGGGGAAGACTACTGACTGGAATATGTCATAATTATAACTTTTTGCAATAATTTTTTTTTTTTCCTAATTATACCTTACTTTCAATTACGTCAGCTTGTCAGGTTAGACTTTGCACATCTTTTTTGGCATGATGTTTTATCTCATAATTTTCAGTTTCACTTAGCATGTCATAATTTAGACTTTTTATATCATAAGTATGACTTTACCATTAATTTTTTTTATCTCATAATTTCAACGTTTCATCTCACATTTGTTACTTAGTATATCATACGAAGAACTTTTTATCTTATAATTGACTTAATATATCATCATATTCTCTTTTTATGTCATAATCTTGTAATTATGGTTTTAGTGTGTCATAATTATGACTTTGTATGCCAGAATTCTGACCTTTTTATCTCATAATTTTAACCTTTTTTCATCATTATGCATTTTTATATCATAATTTACTAAGTGTGTCATCATTTCCACTTTGGTATGTCATACTTTCAACTTTTTTATCACATAGTTGACTTTATTACTCATTGATGGAATATGTCATAATTATTACTTTTTGCAATAAATAATTTTTTTTTTCCTAATTATACCTTACTTTCAATTACGACAGCTTGTCAGGTTAGACTTTGTACATCTTTTTTGTCATGATGTTTTATCTCATAATTTCATGACTGTCACTTAGTATGTCATAATTTAGACTACCATAATTGTTTTATCTTGTAATTTCAACTTTTCATCTTACAACTGTTACGAAGTATGCCATACAATGACCTTTTTATCTAATAATTGACTTAATATATCAGAATTTTCCCTTTTTGTCTCATAATCCTGTAATTATGGCATTAGTGTGTCATAATTATGACTTTGTATGCCAGAATTTTTGCTTTTTATCGTATAATTTTTACCTTTTTTGATCATTATGAATTTTTATATCATAATTAACTAAGTGTGTCATCATTTGTTTTTTGGTATGTCATACTTTCAGCTTTTTTTTTATCACAGTTGACTTTATTACTCATTGATGAAATATGTCATAATTTTCTTTTTTGTCATAATGATTACTTTTTGTAAAAAAAAAAATTGGATTTTTTTTTTTTTTTTTCATAATTATGCCATACTTTGACTTGTGACAGTATGTCAGGTTAGATTTTGTACATTGTAAGTATGACTTTTTGTCATGATGTTTTATCTCATAATTTCTTGACTGTCACTTAGCATCTCATAATTTAGACTTGTTATATCATAATTATGTTTTATCTTGTAATTTCAACTTTTCATCTTACAATTGTTTCACAGTATAGGCCATACAATGACCTTTTGTACTTTTCCCTTTTTATCTCATAATTTTTTACTTTTTTTGAGAATTATGACATTGTCTCATCATTTTGACTTTTTAATCTCATACTTATGAGTTTGTTTATCACCATTTTCCATTGTTTATGTCATTGTTATGTCGTTTCATGTGATTTTTGTTCGTATGCGTCAGGAACGGTGACGGTCAGACTCACGTCAGCGACCCACTGCGCATTGCAGGACGGGTCTGGATGCTCGCTGAGCTCCCAGGAGGACGATCCGTTGGTGAAATCTCTTCTGCAGCACGAGAGAGCGTCCCGTCCAGACGGCATCGCCAGCAGATCTACAGGAATCCAGATCACAACCATGAAAAGCTCCAGCTGTAATTGAGGAAACCCTTCCTGTATGAGTTTCCTGTGGGTTTGAGTCTGTCGTGTCCTGACACTGCAGAGTCACAGTGTATTTCTGGCAACTAGTTGCTGTATTAATTCATACAGTGATTGCAGCAATAGTACAGCATACAGTTTAATCTTTACACTCACTGTGATTTCATACCACAGATAGCGCTAGTGTTGTGTTGTGTGTTCCTGTGTGACGTACTGCGTTCACCACGTGCGGCTCGTGCACGTGCTCGTCTGTGTGAGAAGCGTGTGGCTTTCTCGTTTGTTATCTGGTGAACATTTACATTCGTGCATTCGGTAGAGGCTTTTATCCGAGCAACTTACACCAAATATACATCCGATCAGTTCATGCATTCCCTCGGAATTAAACCCATGATGCTCTGTTGCAAGCGCAGTAATCTACAGAGCTACAGCTGCTCACGTCTCCTGCATCACAAATCACAGAAGACTCTGTCACAGACGCACTTTAAAGAGCGTGAGTTTGGCTTTTAACTGTAAAAAGAAAAGCATGTTTTTCAACATGGCCGCTAACAATGAGCAGGAAGTAGGCAAACTTCTCTACTTTCACTTTTACAATGAGCTCTAAACATGATCAGATTGTAAAGTTTCACCGATTGCATGAGAATCAGAAAACACACTTACATGTGCACATTAGGATGTAGCTTCTGATCTTGTGTTTGTTTGCCATCAAGAAAGTTTGATGCTCAACTCAACTCTACGCTGTAAAACCAAAAGACAGAGAGACAGGAGGTGTGGCTCTTAATTCACACACAGGTCTGTCTGCTGTCTGTTGTTTGTTCCTCCTCTCTTTCTTTCTGTCTGCCTTGCAAGATGTAATGTGTGAATTGCATTTCGATTTCCTGCAAAAGCCTGGACCTTGCACAGAATCCTCAGTTTTTAGGATAAGGAACACAGCAGTGTTATCAGAATGACAAGAAACCACAACAAATTCCTCGTGTGTTTGCGCACACTTGGCGATTAAAGCTAATTCTGATTCTGATTCTGAAGTGCTTGTCAAGAATTCTACAAACAAAAATGTGGTTAAAATGCTCTCGCAGTATTTCCTGACATAAACTGCACAAATGCACTTTTGCTGTACGATACACACTGCTGCTCAAAGGTTTGGATCAGTAAGACTTGTAATGTTTTTAAAGAAGTCTCTTCTGCTCATCAAGGCTGCATTTATTTGATCAAAAATACAGCAAAAAACAATAATACTGCAAAATGTTATTACAATTTAAAAATAAAGGTTTTTATTTTAATATAAAATATAAAATATCATTTATTCCTGTGATGCAAAACTGAATTTTTAATCAGCTGTTACTCCAGTCTTCAGTGTCACATGATCCTTCAGAAATCATTCTAATATGCGGATTTATTATTAGAAGAATTATCAATGTTGTGCTGCCAAATATTTTTTGTGGAGCTGTGACACTTTTTCAGCATACACATCTTAAAAGAACAGCATTTATTTAAAACAGAAATATTTTCTAACAATATACACTACTGTTCAAAGGTTTGGGGTCAATACATTTTTATTCTTTCTTTTTTTTTGAAAGAAATTAATACTTTTATTCACCAAGGATGTGTTAAATCGATAAAAAGCAATAGCATAGATTTACATTGTTAGAAAAGATTAATATTTTGAATAAATGCTGTTCTTTTTAACTTGTTTTTCATCAAAGAATCCTGAAAACATTGATCGTTCTAATAATAAATCAGCATGTTAGAATGATTTCTGACGCTTAAGACTGGAAATTCAGCTTTGCATCACTGAAACAAATAGTATTTTAAAGTACATCAAAATCAAAACCATCATTTTATACTGTAATAACATTTTGCAGTATTATTGTTTTTTTTTTTTCCTGTATTTTGATTGAATAAATGATGCTTTGATGAACATAAGAGACTTCTTTAAAAAAACATTACAAGTCTTACTGATCCCAAAGAGTGGTTTGAGTGGTAGTGTATCAGTAGCACATATGTACACGTCACTGTATGTGGGATGAATCTACAGCATATAGACTGTGTGTAAATGAATGTGTGTGTAGTTCAAGTGGATTGCTTTGGCACGTTTTCCCTAACATTTTTTAAACAGTAAGTGCAACTGTCACAAGTGTTTGCTCTGCAAAATGCAGTAACTCACCCAAAACATGTAATTCATGCTTCACAACCTAGTAAATACTGTGTCAGTGACTTGGCCAATGCCACCGAATAAAATCTATTGAGTTTAGTTATTTAGATATAAATATTGGTCACACTTGATTTAAAGCCTTTATGTATAAAGCATGATTAAAGTAGATTTCATGCATTAATTATGCTTTGTAATGCACCTTAAAATGCATTATACAGTCTCATGAACAGCTTTAACCACAATTAATATATTATAATGGATATCAATTAATTGTTACACTATGCATTTTAAATTCATTTATAATTATTTATGACAAGATATAATGTACAATGCTCATCATTTCTAAGCAATGATCCGTGTGCATTCAGTTATTGTGTAGATTGTAGACACATATGTGTCTGGAGTTCTGAAAAAAATGTCATCAAGGTCCAGATATTAGTGCCAAAGTGGTTGTTAAAATCTGTCTGATGTCCTTCTGTAACACAAGAGACTGTGGTTGATTCACTGCACTGCCTCCTGATTTCAGGCCATGTTTTTATATGAGCTCCAGATGCTTTTCATGCTTCTGAACAGCAGATGGAGATGTTGCACCTATTTACCAAGTGACACAAACACAGACAGAATCCATCTAGAACAGGGGTGCCCAATCCTGTTCCTGGAGATCTACTATCCTGCAAAGTTCAGCTCCAACCCTGATCAAACACACCTGAACCAGCTAATTAATCTCTTAGGTAGCACTTGATAATTACAGACAGCTGCATTGGAGCAGGGCTGGAACTAAAGTCTGCAGGTAGGTAGATCTCCAGGAACAGGATTGGGCACCCCTGATCTAGAATAACACTCTGATCACCCACTACATGCACATCACCATTAACACCAGTAATTAGATTACATTTACAACAGAGTTACTATTTCAAGTTATTATTCATTTCACTTTTAGTGTAAAAGGGACTTTTGCCAAAAATATAACTTTTTTTATTTATTAAAAACAAATAAACTAGCCCAGTTTAGAAAAAAAGAGTAATTCAGCAATGCAACTAGTTAAAATAATTAGAACATTTTTATCTCATAATTATGACTTTGTATTTCAAAATTACGACTTTTTATCTCATGACTGTATCGTTTGGATTTTTATCTCATAATTGTGACTTTTTGTCTTATAATTGATTTTTGTCATAATTATGATGTTATCTCATAATTTTGACCTTTTAATCTCATGAGTTTGTACATCATCATTTTCTCTTTTTGTGTCATAATTGTGTCGTTTCATGTCAGTTTTTCTTTATGTGGCGGCTCAGATGACAAAAAAATACACAAAAGTAATGTAATGCATTACTTTTGAAAAGAGTAATTCAGTAATGCAACTAGTTAAGAATTAGGACATTTTTATCTCATAATTATGACTTTGTATTTTAAATTTTGTATGTTTTATCTCATAATTTTAATAATTAGGACATTATCTCAGAATTATGACTTTTTATCTCATGACTTTTTAATCTCATGAGTTTGTATATCATAATTGTGTCATTTCATGTCAGTTTTTTCTTTATGTGGCAGCTCAGATGACAAAAAGTATGCAAAAGTAACGTATCACAGTACTTTTGAAAAAGAGCAATTCAGTAATGCAATTAGTTACTTTTTTTATGGAGTAGCGCAATATTGTAATGCATTACTTTTACAAGTAACTTTCACCAACACTGTAGCATTTAGTCTTGTCCAAGATTTTTGGTCACAAAGATAAAGCAAATGCTGTTCAGTAAAGTGAGTGAGCGAGACGCCTAAAGAATATGATTATAAAGCTGCCGTCTTTGCCACTTGCAAATGAGAATAATGACACACACAGAAGTGACTGATCTGACAGACACCACACACATGCTACCAGACCAAAAAGTGCAAAATAAACTATTAATTTCACATACTTTAACCTGGGATTCTTGTTTTATTAAGACTGAAGTGTCTTCATTAATCAGCTGAAGGGACGTGAGGATGCGGCTGTGATCGTCCGTGTGGGGCCTGAGGGACGCTGGGAAACCCTCTCACAACATCTGGGTGACGGTGTGTTCTCACAGCTCTGATTCACTGACTGCGTTCCTGCTTTGAATCACACAGACACAGCGGCGCTCCGGAACCTTCTGATGACAGAGAGACATGAACCTGCTGAGAACAACATCCCACTGCAGCGCCGGAGAGAGAGAGAGAGAGAGAGAGACTGATGTGCAGTACAGTTATCACTCCCTTCAGATGAATTCAGTCTTATTCAGACCTGCTGACAAATGACAAAAAACAGCTGACAGAGAATGTTCTGGCAAGTTTCTCAAACGTTCTTCTAGTAACGTTAATAAAACATTCATTCAGGATTGTCAGGTGTTTAATAATGCTCTCAAAATGTTAGCACACAAACATCATCTATACATCATTCATGGAATGTTTTATTTTTTTAGTATTTGTCTAACATTTTTAATTGTTACTATATTTTTCAGAGAGAATTTGAAAGTAACTTTCAGTAATGTATCCTTAACATTTGCATAACCCCAAAAAGTTTTTAAAGTGCTGCACATGGTCATAAAACATTTTATGAAACATGTAACATTTTGAAATGTTACTAATTGTTTCAGAACATTCGGAGAACATTCAAAAATAACATTCCATAATGTTTGCAAAAAAAAATAAAAAATGTTTTGAACTTTCAGAAAACAATCAGGTATTTTATGGGAACGTCAGGAAAACGTTCTTTGAACATATTTTTGTCAGCTCTGAAAGGAAGAAAACAACAAATCAAACATGAACAGAGCAGAAATAATGAAGATGAGCTGGTTCATTCATGCATTCATCTCATTCATGCATATGCATTAATGCATATCTCATATTCATTTACTGCACAATGCAGGTATTTCTTACTCTTTATTGTCTTTAAATAAATGCTAGGACTGATTTCCAGACGTCTTTATATGATCTATAAATCATTTCAGAATCCATTCTCTGCATTCCTCATATAAGCACATATGAATGAATTACTACGTGCAGTCGAGCAGCTCTGAGTGAGAGCAGTGTGAGACAGACAGACAGACTGACAGACAGACAGACAGACAGACAGACTGACAGGCGCAGGTTCTTTCTCTTTATGGTCCGCGTTTCCGGTTGTTCCGCGCGTGTCCTGAAGGGAGCGCCGCTGCCCCGCGCTCGCGCGCCGGAAGTGAGTTTGAGTTGAGTTGAGTTTGCAGAAGTTCTGACTCAGAGGAGTTCAGTTCAGCAGGTCATTACACTCACTTCTGCAGCACATACAGATCTACATCAGCATGCATGTGCTTTACTGACGCTTACATGTAACGGACTGAAGACGAGCACAGACTGCAGGTGTGTATGTGTGTGTTAGTTCATTTGCATTCATGCAATGATTTTATTCAGAGTGACTGGAACTTCACAATATTCACATAACGATATTTGCAGTGCAAACCCAAATATACTCACATGCACACATAATAGCCTACAACAGGGGTGGTGAACGTCACCTGAACAAGCTAATCGAGGTCTGAAGGGTTTTACTCAGAAGCTTCAAGCAGGTGAGTTTTTGTTCAGGTTGGAGCTGAACTCTGCAGGGCTGTGGCTTTTCAGGACTGGAGTTTGCCACTCCCGGCCTACAATATAATAGAAAATGGTAGACAGATAACACAGAATGGTACTACATTTCAAGTTTCATAAATAATAGTTTATTGCAAGCCATATAATATTAAGTGTGTGTGTTTCTGTAGGTGTGCATGTTTCAGATTGTGTGTGTGTGTGCACGGACATTTGTGCAAACCGAAACATGCACACACGTGTCTTTGTTTCTGTAGATGTGCATGTTTCGATTTGTGTGTATGTGCACACATGCATGCATGTTTGTGCAAACTGAAACATGCACACCTGCAGAAACAAATACACACGTGTGTTTCTGCGTTGTGTGCGTGCATGTTTGCGTACATGTATGTGCATGTGTGTCTGTGCGTGTGTGTGTGTGTGTGTGTGTGTGTGTGTGTGTGTGTGTGTTTGTGCACGTGTGTGTGTGTTTGTGCACATTTGTGTGTGTGTGCGTGCATGTGTGTGTACACGTGTATGTTTGTGAGTGTGCACGTGTGTGTGTGTGTTTGTGCACGCGTGTGTATGCGTGTGTGTGTTTGTGCACATGTGTGTGTGTTGTAATGCAGCAGTGCAGCTTGAGTTCCGGCTGATGTTCACGTCAGTCTATCCGAGTCGGATCAGAACTTCCCCTCTGCAGGCCAGCGTGTGCGTCACAGACAGAGTTTGAGCTGTGGCACGCGGTCAGAGCAGACAGACATCTGTCCCCATGGCAACTGCCTGCTATGGACTTCCTGTGAGCGAGACAGACGCTCTTTATTCCTCCGTCTCTCTCTCTGGAGATGTAAATATGAGATGGCTGATTTGAAGAGCGCTTGACATAATGAAGGTCTGATGGAAAGACAGAGAGAAAGTCTGTTGTAGAGCAGGTGAGACGTGTTCATATGCAGCAGATATTGATTCATTTAGCAGATGCTTTTATCCGGAGACACACAAGTGGAGAGCCACACAGATGAAGACGAGGATGATGATGATGCTGCTGCAGGAGGTTTTCGGGATGAAGTGCGTCAGTGTTTGTGAATCTGCAGACGTTGGTTGAAGATTCTGAAGGACAGATTTACTGTAGACGCACAGACGCGTGTTCGTACAGTGTGCACGTGATTTAAAGAGGCTCTGCTCTCATCACTGCATACGGCAACTGCAAACAATATTAAAGCAACGGTTCAGCCGAAATAAAAATGTGCTGTAAATGTGCTCACGCTGTTCATTAGATTTGTAGATCACTGTCTCACCAATGGATGTGAATGGGTGCCGCAGAATGAGAGTCCAAACAGCTGATAAAAACATCACAATAATCCACAAGTAATCCACACCACTCCAGTCCATCAGTTCACATCTTGAGAAGACAAAAGCTGAAACAAATCTATCATTAAGACACTTTTAAAAACACTTTCTCTAGTAAAAAGTGGTCTGGTCTGATTTAGGAGAGAAATCTGCACAGATCAAGCACTGTTCAAAAAGCTCTGCACAGGTCAAAACAGCTCTCAACAAATATGTGGCTGGATATTGATGTGAGAGACAGCAGGAGATGGACTTTTTCACATTTTTTAGTAAAAACGTTAATTTCCTTTCTTACATTACCAGCACAATGCAAATGAGTTCTTATCTGTAATATTCTCACGGTATGCTTAAAAGAGTGAATGACATGAAATGCAGCGTGTCCAGAGGTGTGTGTGTCTTTACTCAGCTGTGTTGTTCAGATGTTGTTCAGAGTTGGTCATCAGCTCATGTCTCTCTGGACCGCCTGTCTTTCACTTGTCTGATTGAAAACAGCTCTCTCTTTGGCACAGACAGCTGCTGTGATTTCTGCTGTTTGTTCTGTTTACTTCAGTGAAATGATCTGGAGCAGCACAGATCTTCAACATCTTTTACTGGCTTTGACCGCAGCGGTGTCTTTGTCTCACGGGGCACATGACAGATTTGGGTTCTACTGCATGTGTTTCATTTTGTGTTTTATGTGACTACATGAATAGATTTTGTTGCATTAAGTAAATCTGGACAGTGGGTTTGTAGTTCCCAGCATGCTTTGCATGAAACTGGAGAGTAGAAGTTTAAGAGTTGTTGAAGTTCTGTTGCAGTTCTGGTGATTCTCATTGTGCTGAAGACTGTAGCTTGCGTTTATGCAATTTGATTTAATAATAAAAAAGTTATATTTAGCATGTGCGCATTGCATAAGAAAAGTAATTAATTAAGATAAGTTTGATTGTTCAGTAAAACTGCTGTTCATTTGAATTGACTCTGACGTATTCGTAATGAAAGATGTCCAATTATGTGTAAAATCATTTATAATTTACTTAGTTAATTAGTTTTTTGAGTCTTCTTTTTTTAATGGGCGTTATATTAGGCTTGTGAAAAACATCTGCTGACTGAATGAATGAGTCAATGTGATTGAAATTAATCTGCAAATGTTCGTCACTCCAACACAGTCAAGTCACATTTATTTTTATAGCACTTTATACAATATAGATTCTTTTTAAAGCAGCTTCACAGTAAAATACAGAAAAAAATAACAGTGTTGATGCAAAATTCATCAGTTTTGAAGCAACTTTACAGTTCTCTACAGTCCTTCTGTGTCAAATAAACAATATTTCAGAAACTCCCCCAGCTAAAATGTTTGATTTTGTTTATATTTTTCCTCAAGAAAGACATAAATGGTGATCAAAAGCTAAAATACAAAATGCAGTGGATATATATTTTCTCAGTAATTCAGTATTTTGTAGAGGAGGGTCAAAATGAGAGTTTTCAGCTGAGATTCAGGATAAAATGACTTCAGAAAGATGGCAGCATCATGATGTTATTTTCACTCGGAGATGGGTAGCTCTATTAGTGAAATCTGTTGACTTCAGCAGTCTGAGTTGCATTATATGACAATAGCGACAGTTCAAAAATAGAAAAAAAGCTCTTTTCAAAGTTTGCATGCCTGTAATTCAAAAAGTATTACATGTATATTAATGTCCTTTTAGATTCTAATGAATAATAAAGATTTCTTTTGGTGTCTCCATTTTTAAGGTCCTATATTATTCAGTTCCAGAGCTATTGAGACCTTAGTGTGGCTCCATGAGCCAGTTGTTGAATTTTACCCGTATTTAAAGCTCATACGTGTCTGAATGACAAAAATATCCTTTTTCCGAAGTTTGCGTGCCTGTAACTCAAGAAATATTAAAGATATTCTAATATCCTTTTAGATTTTGATTCTTAACAAACTTTTCTTTTATTATCTTCGTTTTTTAAGGCCCTTTGTAGTTCAGTTGCAGGGATATTAGAAACTGAATGTGTCTCCAAAAGTTGAATATTCCCCTTTTCAATGGTCAAAAACCAAATGTGGGTCACTTTATATTCAGCTGATGTTTACTGTATTTAAAGAGGAATGTCTAAATAACAAATAATATTGAAACTAGAAATGTGTTTCATTTCCCTCTACGTATCAAAACAACTGCATAGAACACACCTGTCTGAGTGCCAGAGATGAGTTTGTCACCACTGCCATATAATGCAACCAAGATTGCTAAGGTCAAATACTATTTTACCAATAGTGAAGCTGAAGCAGAAATGAATGTTCTGTAATAAAGCGAATGAATCTCAGTGCGAGTTGTGCTCTCACCAAGCGGGTCACTGGAGGTCAGTGTCACACGTGAGGTCATGAAGCTCCGTTCTCATGTCAGACACAAATGCACTGCATTCTGTACCAGCGCAGTATTTTTAGCAGCGCCCGTCCCATGAGCCGTGAATAGCGCGCCGTCCTCCCTGTGGGCGGACGGACGCCCCGCGTGCATCTTGGCAAAAGAAGGAAGTGATGCTATAATAGAGAACGACAGAGTGGCCTGAATTAAACCCACTCATTACAGTGATGTCGACCGATACTGAAGATGCATCTGATGCCTTTATTTAGACCCGCATCTGAGCCAAAGTTCATTTATAGAGTTCATGATGGTAATCCTTATAGGCATTAATTACAGCTGTAAACACAGAAACGGATCCTGTGTTTAGGTGAGTCAGTTTTCTTCTGAATCACTGTAGCGAATGAGTGACGTTCAAAGCGCTTCCCACACGATCACGTATGGATGTATATGAAGCTCCTCGTTCTCTTCGCCTCAGGGTTTGAGCTGCTTTGCGATTCTGACGCTCCCGTATCGCAAACCCTTCATCATCCTCGTCTCAGTTATTTAGACGCTTACTTATTCAGTCATTCATTCCTTTAGTCATTTTTGTTCATTTAGTTACGTTTTTGACCTATTTATTATTTTGTTGATTCATTCATTCATTTTAGTCATTTTATTTATTCGTTCATTTATTTGTTGATTTTTTGAGTTGTTTGTCTGTTCACTTTTTTAATTCATTCATTCGTTTGTGTATTTAGTCATTTGTTACATATATCCATTCATTTTACTCATTTATTCATTCAGTCTGAATCTCACCTCCTGCAGCTGGAAAGGAAAGGTCTCGAGTCTAAATCTGGCAGACGAACACAATGAAGCGCTCAAACGCCCGTCAAACTGACTCACTGACATTTCACACATTACTGTCATCTGCCAATCACAGCGAGAAGAGGAGGATGAATATTCATGAGGACACGCCCCTGCCGCGGGAGTCTGAATAAACACGTTCTCGGATTGATAAATGTGAGTCGCGCGACTCTGTTCACCACGACGGTTGACATTACAGTGATCGAGAACGATTGTAGCGTCAGTGACCCGTAATGGCCTACGCTGACCCGTTTACCCACACATATCTTTTAATTCCTGCTCAGTGAGTGCGTGGCAGTAGAAGATGCCAGACTGAACTCTTCTGCATTTATACGTGTGTATTTATAGTCTCTTGTTGACATTATAATATGACTAAACGATATGATCCATATGCAAGAGTCTGTTAACTGGTCTTTTGCTCATTTAAATACCAAGATGACTCAATTCAGACCTTGTCAGACCATATATCTAATTATCCGGCGCATGCAGGGATTCATGGGAAATGTCACGATTCAGTCCTGAACGCTTCCTCCATCAGAACCGCAGTAACGTCACTTTGAGCGATGCACGCTGCTCGTCATTCATTAGATTTTTGATATATTTAGTCTTTTGTGTATGTATTTATTCATTCAGTCATTAATTTGTTAATATATTGATTTATTAATGCGTTTGTTCATTTATTAATTGTTCTTTCTTTCACATTTGATCATTTGTTTGTTCATTCATTAACTCATTCATGCACATGTTAGTCATTCATTCGTTTATTTATTTGTGTTCATTAATTCATTTATGCATCTTCATTCATTCATTCATGTGTTCATTTGTTCATTCATTCATTCATGTGTTCATTTGTTCATTCATTCATTCATGTGTTCATTTATTCATGTTAATTCATTCATTTGTTTTAATTCATTCGTTCACATGTTCTTTCATGTGTTCATTTATGTGATGATTTGTTCATTCATTAACTCATTCTTTCACGTGCTAGTCATTCATTCACATTCATTCATTCATGTTTTTTAATTTGTTCATTCATTAATTCATTTGTATTCATTCATTCATTCATGTGTTTATTTGTGTTCATTCATTTGTTTATTAATTCATTCATTCATTCATGTTCTTTCATGTTCATTTATTTGATCATTTTTTAATAATTCATTAAGTTATTCACTCACGTTCATTCATTCACGTTCATTCATTCACGTTCATTCATTTATTCATTTTATAATTTGTTTATTCTTTCATTAACTCATTCACATGCTAATCATTCATTCAAATGTTTGTTCATGTTTATTCATGTGTTCTTAATTCATTCATTCATTGTTTCTTTTACATGTTCATTCAGTGATTCATTCATTTGATCATTTTTTATTTGTTCATTTATTAACTAATTTATTCATGTTCATTCATTCACGTTTATTCATTCATGTGTTCATTAATCAGTTAATTTATTCATAATGTATTCATTCATGTTCAATAATTCATGTGTTCGTTTGTTTGCTTGTTTTTGTTTGTTCATTCATTTGTTCATTCATTCATTCATGTGTTCATTTGTGTTCGTTCATTCATTCATCATTTATTTGTGTTCATTCATTTGTTTGTTCATTTGTTCATTCGTTAATTATTTATTTGTTCATTCATTCATTCATGTGTTCATTCATTTGTATTCGTTCTTTCATTCGTCATTTATTTGTTCATTCATTTGTTTGTTCATTTGTTAGTTTGTTCATTGTTCATTTGTTAATTTGTTTATTTATTTGTCCATTCATTCATTCATTCATTCATGTGTTCATTCATTTGTGTTCGTTCATTCATTCATCATTTATTCATGTGTTCATTCATTTGTTTGTTCATTTGTTCATTCGTTAATTTGTTTATTTGTCCATCCATTCCTTCCTTCATTTACTTCATGTAGAAGCAGATAGTCTAAATAAGCATAAACTCTGAAAGCATCATGTGACTCAGAGTCACTTGAGCAGATTGAATCTGATCCTGCAGATGAACGAACACACGGCGTCGCACACTCATCTGTCCTCATTTACTCCCTTTATAAAGACATTCTGAGAAATGTCTTTGGGTTTTTTAAAGCTTCGGTGTTGTTTGGTTCCCAGCGGTCTTCAAAGCATCTGCTTTAGTTTTGCGCTGAAGAAAGAGAGTCTTCGTGAAGGCGAGTGAATGATGGCAGAACGTTCAGTTTTGAGTGAACGACCCCTTCAGGACTCATCTGAGTCTAGAGCTTCAGTTTATCATAATAAGTTGTAACAGTGAATTGTTATGAATGAGGCATCTGTGATTCTCGTGAGTCACGATCTGATGTCATTTTTATGTCTTTGTATCTCAGACGCATACCTGGCGTGTGGCGGCGCTAATGACGACGAGTCCAGCGTTCCCGTATCGTGACTCACGGCTCACAGATGGTGTCAAACGTCTCCTCAGGAGCCGCGGCCCTCGCTGGAAGCTCGGCTGACGTGAGTGTCATTTATAGCGGACGTGAGTCACAAACTCACCTTTGTTCACACCTCATGGACCATCGTTCACCTCAGACCAAAACCGCTTAGAAAACATCTGCCGTTGACTCAGTGTTGAGAGAACCATCATGAATATCCACGTTCATGAAGTTTTCATGCAGATATCACCACGTCTAATGCTTTTTTATAAAGTATCCAATGAGAAACCACTGAAAACAATTCAGAGTGAGTCAACCGTCCGAATGAATCATACAGGATCGTGAATAATTTCAGAACGCTTGCAAACTCGATTAAATCAATAGTGAATCGTTTGCAAATCTACCATCGCTGGTTCTGGAAAACACACTTCATGATTGCTGACAATATTAGCAGAGAAAATGATTCTCATATCAGCGTGTGAGTCATCCTTCATTTGAAGTAGCAAACGAGAGATTGGAGAGATTGTAGAATTGCTTGTTTTTAAAGAACAAAATGTTTTGCTATTACTAAAAGTGCTCAAATGGAAACTTGAGGACATTTTGATGTTTACTTTTGTGGAATACTCACAGTGACATCACAGACAAATAAAAACACATCCAGACTCGTGGTCTGTGTGGGCTGCCATCATGATCACACGAATAGGGTAAAAAAAAAAAATATATATATATATATATATATATATATATATATTTTTTTTTTTTTTTTTAAATAAAATGTTAAGTTTAAATATGCAAATGAGGCATTATTTATTGAAATATGTGTTAATTTGCATACATTTCTAGTTTGAACATCTAAACGCTGGATGAAATCAGTTTCAGAATTCTTATTTAAGTTTTTTTTGACATATTAGAGTCAATTGTTTTTACATAGTGAAGTACTTGGAACAAACAGAAAACAATATATTTTCAGAATTTTTGGGTGTATAATCAAGCAAATTATATATGAACAAATCCCTCTGTTAAAACCTTCAGGATATAGACAGGAATTAAAATGTTTGGTGTGTGTAAGTGCTGCTGAAGTGGAGATTTATGGCTCAGTGTAAGAGAAAAAACTCATTTTAAGAAAACAACAATCTATTGACACAAACAGATAAAGTGCTAGAAAAGAAACATTTAACAGTGTCTTTTGGATGTTTTCTTTCCACTAGTCTGGAAAAAACACTTTATGAAAAATCAAAAAGCCCAAAATCTCAAACTTGACAGGTGCATGAAAAAACAGTGTTTTTGTCCCTTAATAAGACTAAATTAATCAACATTTCGATTTAAATACGTCAGATCTACAAGTTTTCAGCATGACACCACAGACTGTAATAAAGTGAGACGCACAAAACATTCAGAAATTTTTGGGTTATGAAAGGTTATGAAAATTAAAATGAAACATCACTCAAAATTAAATAGAATAAAATATGTATTTCTAACTTTGTTAAATTTCTAATTTAGAACTAACTTTCTAATTTAGTCTAATTGTACAGAGTTGATTTAATTTTTAAATATAAAATAGAGTTGTTTTTAAACGATTCAAAAAATCAATTAATTGTTCAATTAAATAGTTTCATTACATTTTGTTTAAATGAAGCTCAGTCTATAATGATAATGTAACCACTTTATTTTCGTTAAAACGTTGTATTGTTGCAGTTCTTTCCGAGGATGACTCTTTCAGGAGTGGCAGAAATGTGTAGATTTAATTAAACACGAATTAAGTATGTATATTTTGAAACAAAAATGTCAGAATGCAAAAAAGCACATATTTTATGATTTTTTGGAATCTCGCAATAAAAGAAAACCGCTTTTCGCCACGAATGAAGAATGATTCGTATGATAACGGCCATCATCAGAGAAGGATTAATCAGCAAACACGATTTCATTAACGTGAAGCTCGGATAACGTCTCAGTACTCTGATTAGCACTAAACACACGAACATTGAGTAACATCTCATTGGATTCAGCATGATAAACTGAAGCACAGAAAAAAGGGCCTGCAGGACACGAGACGAGTCCCACGCTCACGCTCGGCTCAGAAACGCCTCAGGTTTGTGATTCCTGCTGCTGCCGTTTGTCCTGTAATGAGCTTTTAAACAACGCTTTCAGCTTAAATCCTGCTGAGGTTTGACGTCTTTATGGACTGATGATCGTCTCATCACGACTGTCACACAGTTGCCGCTGACTATTACAGCTGTATTACAGCACTGATTTACAGTACTGACACCACAGAATGATCAACAGTGATGTGAAAACGCACAGCAGAACACGTCAGGATCAGCAACTGTTGCTTATTATGGGTCGTGTTCAAGTTTTATTTATTTCTTTTTTACATTTTATTTCAGTTTTCAGTTTTATTTGTTTCATACATTTTATTTTCAGTTTTAGTTTAGTAGTTATTTCATATTTTTTCACCTATTTTATTTATTTTTTTTTTTTTTTTGGTAATTTATTTAAAGTAATGTTTTAGTTCTAGCACATATTATAATAACCCAGTCTAGAATAGATGTGTGTTTATTTCGGATGTTCAAAATATTGAGTATGAATCTGAATTCAAATTTGATCTTTTGAATCTGAATCTGAAATACCCAGATCTAAAGATCCAAATAAACAGAAATAGTCCAATGCGGCGAAGCGGCTTCCGTTTGTCCAGTGTTTGTGGCACTGCCTCGTTTATTCGACATTTTTCCTTTTCTAGCAGAAAACCCTCTAATGTGAAATATACTCCTACCACGACAGAACATGACTCATCCGCTGATGCTGTAAGATTTGTGTGTTTGTGTCTGAAATCTTTTGTGATTCATGTAACTGTCCGCTGCTTTTACGCTCGTGGGTCAGTAATTGTCATAATTGGAAATCTGCATCCAGTCATTTTCTCTTTCTGTCTTCCTCTCTGTTGGTGTTTTGTTTCCTGTTTGTTTCAGCAGGAAGTGATGTCGTTCTTCATGAGTCAGATGGTTAGAATATCTCTGTCTGAGTGGTTGAAGGTCTGAACACATCAAGGTCTTATTACGGTTCAGCTCTGAATTTAATGATGCAATTAACGTCATGATTAAACAAATCTGACACACTTGTGACTTCACTCACACTTATAAGTGTCATTAAGACTGCGATTCACTTACTTTGGCAATCAGAAAGTGGCCAAGACTCATTTTAAACAAGCAAATTAGATTTTTATTTGAAGACATTAATGCTGTTGTTCATCAAGGACACATTCAATGAATTAAAAGTGACAGTAAATACATTTACAAAAAAAAATCTATTTCAAATAAATGCTGTTCTTTTGAAAATTCTATTCATCTGTGAATCCTAAAAAATAGAATGTATGACAGTTTTCACAAAAATATTGAGCAGTACAAGGAAGGATCATGTGACAGACTGGAGTAATGATGCTGAAAATTCAGCTTTGATCACAGAAATAAATTACATTTCAACAGGTATTCACAAAGAAAACAGCTTTTAAATAATAATAATATTTCTGGAAATTACTTATTAGTTAATTATTAAAATAAACAACTCATGATTTATATGTTATAGTTAACTAAAACTAAATTAAAAAAAAAATACTTAATTGAAATAAAAGATAAAAAAAAGTTAACAAAACTCTATAGACATTTAAAACACACACACAAATGTATGCTAAGCTGTCTAAATGGAGACATGACGTAGACTACTTGTTTTTATACACAGATTGTTATACATTTTCTAACCTAAACCAACCCCCAACAGAAAACTTTGCATTTTTACAAATTCCAAAAAACATTGTTTACTTTAAACAAGCAAATTAGATTTTTATTTGAAGAAATTAATGCTGTTATTCATCAAGGACACTGATCAAAAGTGACAGTAAATACATTTGTAATGTTACAAAAGATTTCTATTTCAAATAAATGTTGTTCTTTTTAACTTTCTGTTCATCTGTGAATCCTGAAAAATAAAATGTATCACAGTTTCAACAAAAATATTGTGCAGCACAACTGTTTTCAACATTGCTAATAATCAGAAATGTTTGTTGATCAGCAAATCAGCATATTAGAATGATTAGATGATCATGTGACACTGAAGACTCAAAAAAATTCAGCTGTGCATCACAGAAAAAAATTACAGTTTAACAGATATTCACATAGAAAACAGCTGTTTTGAAACACAAATATTTCACGTTTTTACTGTATTTTTGATCAAATAAATGACCAAACTTGATGATGTTAAATGTTTTAGTTGAACAGTGAGCTTGTGCTATAATAGACGGTGATTCAGGAGCTGTGACTGATGGCTGAGTCTGTCTGTCTGTCCATGTCTCGCTGCTCGTCTGAAGCGGAGCTCTGCTGCTTCATATAATGAATGATAAATCCACGGGTCATTGTGTAATTCAGTCTCCGGTCAGCAGGACGTGTGTGCGCTGTCGTCTCATGAATGCAGGGTCACTGTGGGTCGTGCTGGAGGGCGGTGTGTTTCCGGTCGGCCGTGTGTGTAATGAGCTCATTAGCATTCAGTGAGCACACACACACACACACAAAACGACACACTGTTAGAGACTCAGTAAAGATGAACACAGGTGACCTCTGACCCCTGACCCTCAGCGCTGCATCACTGTCATTAACACTCAGAGCTGCTGAGGAGACCTGTGCCGTCAGACAGGAAGAAACACCCTAGCAACCACAAAGCAACGCACTAAACACTTGTATGTCAGTTACATCAAACCTCACCGGTTGCTCAAGTGTCTCTGTGTCAAACCTGTGAATGATGACTTGAACTGTATTTGAATTAATCAGTTAAAGCATTAGTTCACTTCCAGAACAAAAATGTACAGATAATGTACACACTCCCTTGTCATCCAAGATGTTCATGTCTTTATTTCTTTATTTCAAACATTTCTTAGTTGTCTAATTAGGGACATTACATAGACTTCTATTGTTTTTATATACAGATGTATATATGTACTTATACATTTTCTAATCTAAACCTAACTCTACAGAAAAATGTTTTTTTTTTTAACCAGTTTTACAAACAAGGATGTTCCCAAAAGGAGGGTTTTTAGATATTTTGTCAGGTTTTCACTTTTGGGTACATATTTGTCCCCAAAATATGGTTAAGTAGGTACACACACACAGTAAGACATACAGGTGCATCTCAAAAAATTAGAATATCGAGAAAAAGTAAATTTTTTTTGTTTGTAACTTATTTCAAAAACTGAAACTTTCATATATTCTAGATTTGTTCCATGTCAAGTAAAACATTTCAAAAGTTGTTTTTTTTTATTTTGATGATTAGAGCGTACAGCTCATGAAAGTCAAAAATCCGGTATCTCAAAATATTAGAATATTTCCTAAGATCAATCAAAAAACTGATTTGTAAAACAGAAAAGTTCAAGTTCATTAAAGTATGTTCATTTATGCACTCAATACTTGGTCAGCAACACAAATGACAGCAGATTACTTGCTCCTAGCACAAATGACAGCATGAGTTAGGAATGGCATGGAAGTGATCAGCTTGTGGCACTGCTGAGGCTCTATTGAACCTTCAGATCGTCTGTATATTGTTGGATCAACTGTTTCTCATCTTTCTCTTGAAAATATCCCATAGATTCTCTATGGGGTTCAGGTCAGGCATGTTGGCTGGCCAATAAAGCACAGTAATAATATGGTCAGCAAACCACTTGGAAGTGGTTTTTGCACTGTGGGCAGGTGCTAAAGTCCTGCTGGAAAAGGAAATCAGCATCTCCATAAAGCTTGTCAGCAGATGGAAGCATAAAGTGCTCCAAAATCTCCCGGTAGACGGCTGCATTGACTTTGGACTTTATAAAACACAGTAGACCAACATCAGCAGACGTCACGACACCCCAAATCATCACTGACTTCAGAAACTTCACACTGGACTTCAAGCAGCTTGGATGCTGTGCCTCTCCAGTCTTCCTCCAGACTCTGGGATCATGATTTCAACATAAAATGCAAAATTTACTTGTATCTGAAAAGAGGACTTTGGACCACTGAGCAACAGTCCAGTTCTTTTTCTCCTTAGCCCAGGTAAGATGCTTCTGACATTTCAGAAGTGGCTTGGTAGCCCTTTTCCTGAAGACGTCTGAGTGTGGTGACTCCAGCTTCATTCCACTCCTTGTGAATCTCTCCCAAGTGTTTGAATCAGCTTTGCTTGACAGTTTTCTCAAGCTTGTGGTCATCTCTGTTGCATGTGCACCTTTGCCTACCCAATTTCTTCCTTCTAGTCTCTTTGTGGAGGGTGTCAATGATTGTCTTCTGGACCATTGCCACGTCAGTAGTCTTCCTCATTATTGTGGTTTCAAAGAACAAGTGATACCTGGAATTTATACTGTAGGGATGGACATTTAATGAAACTCAAATGTAAATATTCTAATATTTTGAGATACTGGATTTTAGAGCTGTACGCTCTAATCATCAAAATTAAAACATGCTGTCATTTGTGCTAGGAGCAAGTAATCTGCTGTCATTTGTGTTGCTGACCAAGTATTGAGTGCATAAATGAACATACTTTAATGAACTTGAACTTTTCTGTTTTACAAATCAGTTTTTTGATTGATCTTAGGAAATATTCTAATATTTTGAGATATCGGATTTTTGACTTTCATGAGCTGCAAGCTCTAATTATCAAAATCAAAACAAACAACAACAAAAACAACTTTTTAAATGTTTTACTTTACATGTAAAGAATCTAGAATATAGGAAAGTTTCAGTTTTTGAAATAAGTTACAAACAAAAAATGAACTTTGTAATGATATTTTATTTTTTTGAGATGCACCTGTATATATTTCAGGCAAACATTTGAAATTCCGGTGATTTTTAAAGTTTTCGAAAGAAGTCAGAAAATGTATTTGATCCAAAATATATTTTAAATAACACATACTTTACTTTTTAATTTTTATAATATGTATAGTATTCAAAATATTACCGCATATTCTACTAATTCTGTTTTGCTTGCTAATATCCTATCTTTTTGTCTGCATTTAATGCTCTGCCAGTTCTGTAATGCTTCTAATTGAACGACGAGTTCAATTTGTTCTGTTCCTCACATAAAGCTTCAGGAGAAATCAAATACAGTCTCATTATACCTACTGTTAAGATGAGTTTTTGTCAGTCAGGGTCACACTGATCTGTTCATTATCAGAAATCATAATCATAATCTCTCCTTTTGCATTCCTCAGAAGAATGAAGTCATGCGGCTTTGAATATCCTGAGGGAGTGACTGATGAATATTCATTATTGTAGTTAATTATTTGTGTAAACTGCTGATGGAGTTTCTAGTTCATGAATCATTCGTGACCTCTGACCTTTCACTCTGTCCTTGATTTTCTCTCATGATGTTCAGCTGTGAACATTCCTGTGGTGCGACCGACAGTGAGCCGCACTGCAGCATAATCACCACTGTGCCTGTGTGTGTGTCTGTCCAGAGCACAACAGTGGCTGATTGCTGCTTTCATAAACTATATAACACTCTCACAGGACACACACACACACACACAGCCTCTCGCTCACAAACACCCTGCAGGTTCAAGGATGGAGGCTGCGAGTGTGTGTGTGTGTGTGTGTGTGTGTGTGTGTGATATTGGTATGGAGGTGAGCTTCTCTTTGCACGTAAGTGATGACGTCAGTGAGTGTTCGCCTGCGTATCCTGACAGATTATCATAATCTGAGAGTTCTGCTTTACCCTGATAGAGACTCGATCTCTCTGTCTGTTTTTGATGATTTCACTGATGAATCATCTTTATTTCTCTAGAAATGTTTCTCTGGTGCACACTTTATTATTTCTGTTTTGTGTGTGTGTGTGTGTGTGTGTGTGTGTGTGTGTGTGTGTGTGTGTGATCTGATGAATGAATCTTCTTTTACTGTTCCTGTGACGAATGTGCAGTAAAAATATCCTGGTGTGTTTTATTCCTCCATCATGAAGGACGGAACACTGGAACACTGGAACACTGAAACAATCAGCTGAACACTGCAGTACATGCGCGTGTGACTCACGGTCTCCACCCTTAGTGTGCAGTATGCAGCCTGAATCTGTGGAGCGTTTATAGACTGCAACAAGTTCATTATAGCACTGCAAATAACCATTATTTTGATAATCGACTTACGGAGTGATTATTGGTATGATTAATCTACTATTTGGGCGATTAATCATAAGCTCTTAACTGAGTATTCTAACACACATTAGTTGATAATCGTTAGTCGCAGCTCTGTAATGTGCTGATGTGACAGTGAGCTCATTACAGGCCTCTAATTAACAAATATTTTGATAATCGACTGATTGAGTAATTATTGGTATGATTACTCAACTATTCGTTTGATTAATTGTTAGCTCTTAAATGACTATTCTAACACACACTAGTTGATAATCATTAGTTGCAGCCCTGTAATGTGCTGATGCGACAGTGAGTTCATTAATACGACTAATCGGCTGTTTGAGTGATTAATCATTAATCAGCTTTTCAGGCGATTAATCATTAGCTCTTAATGGACGTTAGTTGTTAGTTAGTGACAGTGAGCTCAGTAAGTCGACTATCAAAATAATGATTAATGATAATGATCGTTAATGATCAGCTGAGTGATTATTAGTATGGTTAATCTACTATTTGGCTAAATAATCATTAACTATTCAGGCAGTTAATCATTAGCTCTTAAATGACTATTCTAACACATATTAGTTGATAATTGTTAGTTGCAGCCCTATAATGTGCTGATGTGACAGTGAATTCATTCATGCGATTAATTGGCTATTTGGGTAGTTAATCAATCAGCTTTATAGGCGATTAATCATTAGCTCTTAATGGACTATTCTTACACATGTTAGTTGTTAGTTATTTTCATAGTTGACTTACTGAGTGATTATTTGTATGGTTAATCTACTATTCGGCCGATTAATCATTAACTATTTAGGTAGTTAATCATAAGCTCTTAACTGTGTATTCTAACATGTATTAGTTGATAATTGTTAGTTGCAGCTCTATAATGTGCTGATGTGATGGTGAGCTCATTTTAGAACTCCAACTAACAAATATTTTGATAATTGACTAATTGAGTGAATATTGGTGTGATTACTCAACTATTCGGGTGATTAATCATTAGCTCTTAAATGACTGTTCTAACATGTATTAGCTGATAATCATTAGTTGCAGCTCTATAATGACCTCCTTCATTATAGGGCTATAACCAACCATTATTTTGATAATAGACTGATTGAGTGATTTGTGCAATTATTTGACTATTTGGGCAATTAATCATTAGCTCTGAACTAACTGTTCTAACACCATGTTAAGACTAAAAAAAAGTGTTTTTGTTTTTTTTGTTTTTTTAAATATGCATGTCATAAAATGACTGCAGTGAAGGAAATATTTCATCAACACTTATTCAACCAATCTGCTCATTCTCTCATTGATTTTGATAAGGCTGTTTCTGGAGCCTAATGTAATGTAAAATGTGCCCAAAAACACAAAATGAACATCGAAATGTGTGTATGCACATGTTGGGATCCATCGAAAATAAAATCGCTGGTTTGTGTGGAGACAACTGTATTTACACTAAAAATAAGTATCTGTTTCCAGTAAAAAAAAAATATCTAATTATTTTTAAATATAGCCGTTTACTTTATAGACAAAACTGCATATATATGGTTTGTTTAATTAATCTAATTTTTTTGCTAATAAGAGTAATTTTTCTCTAAAAACTTTTTCTGAAAAATATTTTGTACAGTTTCTTTTGTTTATTTGGATGTTTTTATTCAGAGTAAGACAAGCATCTGAATGATTGTTGCAGTGTAATGTGAAGCCACAAACTGCATTTACAGTTTGCATCTCATATTCTCCAAGGCATCTTATACTGTTAGACACTATAGTATCTATAGAAGGTGAGGTTATCCACAGTACCGAGCGATGTAATCTCCATATGCAGTTATTTTTGGTGGAAGTGATTAAACGCACAATCACCTGCTGACAAGGATTTCTGAAGGCAGTTTCATGCCGGTCCTGCTGTGTGGGAAGTTTCATAAATCTGGAAACCCTGTCTCTGTGTGTACAAACAACTTTAGGATGAAGTTACAAGAAGTTTTAGACTTAAAAACCCCTGATCTGTGTGTCAGTCTCTGTGTTTTCCTGTCCGTCTGTCTGTCTGTTTTTCTCTTGTTTACTGCTGGTGTTTATTGATCGATTATTTCGCTGTACATCTGCACCGTGTGCTTTCACCGCACAAACACATTACACACACACACACACTTTAGATATCATTACACAGATTTATGTGTGTTTCTGTGTGAGTGTGTGTGTGTGTGTGTTTTATTGATCTCTTGCTCCAGGTCTTAGAGCCGCTGAGGAACATCTGAATCATGTTGTTCTTTCATTTGTTGGACATGTTGTTCCTCCAGAGAGATCAGAGCTGATCAGACTGTTAGATGAGGCTGCGATCAACACCGCTGACAAAACACACGATGATGACGACAGCACACCTGTCCACATACTGTCACTGCACACCTGTGCTGATCACACTGAGCAACACCACTGATCCAGTCCATGTCCTGTCGTCTCTCACATCAAAATCCAGCCACGTAAACGTTTTGTAAACGGTGCTTGATCTGTGCAGATTTCTCTCCTGATTCAGACCAGACCGCTTTTTCACTGGAGGAAGCATTTTTATGGATTATGGACTTGGATCCGAGTTAAAAACATCTTTATGATGGATTTGTTTCAGCTTTTGTCTTCTCAAGATGTGAACTGATGGACTGGAGTGGTGTGGATTATTGTGATGTTTTTATCAGCTGTTTGGACTCTCATTCTGACGGCACCCATTCACTGCAGAGGATCCGTTGGAGAGACAGTGATGGACTCGCACATTTTTACAAATCTGGTGAAGAAACAAACTCATCCTAATCTTGGATGAACTGAGGGTGAGCAAATTTCCAGCACATTTTCAGTTTAGCTAAAATTTATTTATAATATGAAATATGAAAAGTTCATAGTAGTAACCTTGGTACTGCTCCTCTGAAATACTGATATGCACTATCGAGGGGTAAATAAGGTACAAAGTTGACTGTTAAATGGTACTATACCAGTGCTGTTGCTTCTCCAAAAGTACAGTTTTTGCACTTTTTTTTCTGACAGCGTGATCTCAATGTAAATGTTGTGTATTTGCGTAGAAATGTGTATTTAATGTTGATAGTAAGTAAAGAAATAAAACAGAAAAAACTTTTAGGACATGTTAAAAAAAAGCATGTGAAATTTACTTTCGGAGCAGCAAAAATGTGTAATTTATTTATTATAAATTTAGTATTCATTTAATATAGTAATAAAATTATAATTGAAAAAAATATTAAAATATTTAAATGCGTAAAATATAAGACAGTCTCCTGAGGTAAATTGGTGTGGTTGCCACACACACACACACACACAGAGGCTAATGAGTGGCAGCAGGGCTGTTGTTGCCCGTGGTTACAGATGTTATAGAATAACTGGACAGGTGTGTGTGTGTGTGTGTGTGTGTCAGGTACTGACGTCAAACAGTCCCCCCACTGAAACACACACTCACTCAGTTTGATTGTGTTTGTTTCTGATGATTTCTGCTTTCATTCATGCGCTTTGGACCCTGTAACCCCCCCCACCACACTCATTCCTTCACAGGCTCCGTCTCTCTCTCTCTCTCTCTCTCTCTCTCTCTCTCTCTCTCTCTCTTTCTCTCTCTGACGTCTGTTGGCTGTCCATCATTCACTCAGGCTCTCCAGTAACTGCAGTGAAATGTGTGTGCGTGTTGTAAAGATGTGTGTGGTAAAACGAGGGTAAATGAGCTCTTACAGCATCAATTAAATTCTCACAGTGCTCAAGGTGAAACTCACACACACTCACTCCTTTATTCTCCTTTCATCCGCTCTTTTTTTCTCTCACTTTAAGCAGGCTTCCGGAAGTGAGCGCTGGCTGACCATATATGGACATCCTGCTGAGAGCGAGAGACCTGCGCTCAAGCCTCCAGTGTCTTTCTCTCTCTCTCTCTCTGTCTCTCTCTCAAGGCATTCATCATTCCTGCAGCTTTATTAAATGTTCTCTGTGAGTTTGTTCAGACCTCAGACTCTGAGCGTCACACACTGACGAACACTGACTGTCGTACAGTTACCTTGCTACTGTAAAAGCATAGCAAACAATCACGTGATGCGCTTTTAACGGTGTAGGGATTTTCATAGCTTTAATTTAACGTGCCAAAGATGGAGAGACTGCAGTTTTACTGGTTTTACTGTATTATGAGCAGTTGCTGTAGTAAATCACAGCATGCGGAGGAACACGTCATGATTGTGAAGGACCAGAGATGATGATGATGATGATGATGATGATGGGAGACAGCTGACAGACAGACAGTTCTCTCAGTTCTCCTGTAGAGGGAGCTGCAGATCTGTGTTCATTTTGTGTGCATGTGTGTGTTTTGAACCCAGAAACATGCTTATTGTGAAAGTTTACAACTGATTCTAGAGGACAGTTGTTACGTGACAACTTACAAACTATTAACTTGCCTCATTCTGTGATTTGGCCTGTTTGTCGACTGGTGTCATTTAGTTCAGTTCATCTTCTGTGCTCGGGTTCAGAATGTGAATATGAAGATGAATTTGAGGGAAGATCCATGGGATTTCAGAGCTTGTTACATCAGACTCATCAGTATTCCACAGGTGTGTGTGAGAGAGACAAAGAGAAAGAGAGAGAGAGAGAGAGGAGAGAGAGGAAGTGTTTAGTCCCAACCTCACACTCTTATCACAGCTTTTAGGCGAAGCTTTTGCATTCAGACACATTTGATTAATTCAAATGCTGCATTAGACTGAAGTGGATCAGAGAGAATGGAGAATATACTACACACACACACACACAAATCACACACTAATGCAAAAAAACACTCACATATAATCACCCTTACAGACACACTCAGACATATTCACACTTACTAACACACACACACTCACTCACTTACACACAAACATAATCACACTTACTAATACACTCACTCACTCACTCACACTCACACAGTCACAACACACACACACTCTCTCTCACACACACAAACACACATATAATCACACTTACTAACACACTCACTCACATAATCACACACTCTCTCACACACACGCACACATTTTTGTTTTTGTGAGTTGTGGGGACTTTCCGTAGACTTTACTTTTTATACTGACCAAACAATATTTTCTATCCCCTAACCCTAAACCTATCCCTGACAGAAAACCTGTTTGCATTGTAACACTTTTAGATAAGCTCATTTACTATTTGTAATCATTTAATTCCCCTTGTGGGGACCGGCCATGTCAAAAATGTCAGGTTTTACTATCCTTGTGACATTTGGTCCCCGCAATGTAGCATAAACAAGCAGTGTTGGGGTAATGTATTACAAGTAACGCAAGTTACATAATCGGATTACTTTTTTCAAGTAACTAATAAAGTAATGCATTACTTTTTCAAATAAGTAATACAGTTTACTTTGTTTTCACATTTATTGACTGACAAGTCTCCTGTCCCCATGTTGAGAGAAAACAAGAGTAAGTACAGAGGTGTTGTGAATGCTGTGAAACTTTGAATGTCTATTAACCAATGTCTTTGTTACTGACCTTCGATGATCCAATTTAACCATACTAATAAGCAAAAATTGCTTCAGATTGACTAACATTTGTGCTTCATTTTGTTTTTTATTGCTGAAGAGTGTTGAACTTTCTTCTCCTTTCTACATATAGACATGAATTTACTTTTACTTCAGCCTGACGCTTATTCATTTTACTTTTTGGTGTGAAAGGGCTTTTACATTTGCCAAAAATAGAACTTTTTATATTAAAGCCAAACAAGCAAGCCCTGCCCAGATTTAAAAAGTCATGGAAAAGTAACGTAACACATTACTTTCCATAAAAAGTAACTAATTAGCATAATTAGTTACTTTTTCAGGGAGTAACGCAATATTGTAATGCATTACTTTTAAAAGTAACTTTCCCCAACACTGTAAACAAGTACACATAATTACACTTACAGTCATGGCCAAAAATATCAGCACCCTTGCAACTGTCAGAAAATGCAACCCTTCTCTCAGAAAATCGTTGCAGCTGCAAATGTTTTGGTGCTCACATGTTTTTGTTTTTGTTTTTTGCATTGGAAAAACAGAGAAGAAAAGTCAAATCTGATAAAAATTCCACACAGAACCCAAAAAAATGCACTGGACAAAATTATTGGCACCTTTAACTTATTTGGTAACAAATATTTGGTAGCACCCCCTTTTGGAAAAAATAACTGAAATCAATCGCTTCCTGTAACCATGACTGAGTTTCTTACTCCTCTCTACTGTAATTTTGGATCACTGTTCTTTTGCAAACTGCTCCAGGTTATTCAGATTTGAAGGATGTCTTCTCTCAGCTGCTGTTTTGAGATCTCTCCACAGCTGTTCTATGGGATTCAGATCTGGACTCATTGCTGGTCACTTCAGGACTCTCCAGCGCTTTGTTTGTAACCATTTCTGAGTGCTTTCTGAAGTGTGTTTGGGGTCATTGTCCTGCTGGAAGACCCATGACCTCTGGTGGAGACGCAGCTTTCTGACACTGGCCACTACGTTACACCCCAAAATTCTTTGATAATCCTTAGATTTCATGATACCGTTCACACAGTCAAAGCATCCAGTGCCAGAAGCAGCAAAGCAAACCCAAAACATCTTTGAACCTCCACCATGTTTGACTGTAGGGACTGTGTTCTTTTCTTTGAAGGCCTCATTTCTTTTTCTGTAAACAGTGCCATGATGTCCTTTACCAAAATGCTCTACTTTTGTCTCATCTGTGCACAGTATGTTCTCCCAGAAGGATTGTGGTTTTGTCACATACATTAAGGCAAAGTCCAGTCTTGCTTTTTTATGCCTTTGTGTCAGCAGTGGGGTCCTCCTGCGTCTCCAACCATAGAGTCTCTTTTTGAGGGATAGTGTGAGCTGACACTGTTGTACCCTGTGTCTGCAGATCAGCTTGAATTTATTTGGAAGTTAATCGGGGTTCTTTATCCACCATTTGAACAATCCTTTGTTGTGATTTTTCATTAATTTTGCTCTTCCGTCCACGTCCAGGGAGGTTCACTACAGTGTCATGGGCTGTAAAGCTCTTGATGATATTGCGCACAGTGGACACAGGAACATTAAGATCTCTGGAGATGGACTTGTAGCCTTGAGATTGTCCATGTGTTTCCACAATTTTTTTCTCTCAGATCCACAGACAACTCTTTACACTTCTTTCTTTTCTCCATGCTCAGTGTGACACACAACACAAAGGTTGAGTCGACTTTTCTCCATTTTAACTGGTTGCAAGTGTGATTATATATTGCCCACACCTGTTACTTGCCACAGGTGTGTCTAAATACAAATTACAGGAGCATCACACGCTTGAAAAGCAGTTATTTCTTACAGTTTTTAGTTGTTTGATCCTTAGTCAAGGTATGTATTCACCTTAAGAACTTCATCTTTGTTAAATCACAAATTATTTGTAGTTATTTCTTCAGGTATTCCTGTAGGTTCTGTAGGTATTCCTTCAGGTCAATCATCAGGTCATCGACACAAACATGTGAAGTCACATCTGCACACAGTTTCAAGTTTGATTTATATTTGCATGTGATGTTGTCTGTCATTGGTCAGATGAACAGATCAAGACTGCTGAAGTGAAGCTGTGATTTGAATCAGTAAATCAGTTGAAATCCTGTCTCATGTTGCAGTTGTTAATAAAATGAACAGTCACCAGTGAGTAGCTGATGTTTTGTGTGTGTGTGTGTGTGTGTGTGTGTGTGTGCAGCAGGTACGTGTATATGAATATTCATCTGTCACACTCAGCTGAATCCAGATCAGTGGCAGCGGGGGCAGGAAGCTCGTCCTTGTGCGGCGGGCGGCAGACGGAGGAGGACGAGACTTTGATGTCATTGTGTGACACTGGAGGAGCTCTTTAGATATCAGCCCTACAGCACAATCTGTTTGTTTTTATTTATTTATTTGACAAAATATATGATATTGCCGCTGTATAAGTGCACTAATGCTCGGGGTCAGTAAGATGTTCCTGAAATAGTCATCAGAACTGCATTTATTTAATTTAAAAATACAGTAAAACGGCGAAATATCATTCCAGTTTCAAATAGTTGTTAAACCAAAGCTAGTCTTCAGTGTCCCATGATCCTTCAGAAATCATGATGTTCAAAACAGTGGTGCTTTAGAAATTTTGTGGAAACTGTGCTACATTTTGTTTTTTCAGGATTCACAGATGAATAGAAGGTTCAGAAGAACAGCATTTATTTGAAGTGGAAATCTTTTGCAAATAAAAGTATTATTTCTTTCAAAAAAGTCTCACTGACTTTTTCAGTTAGATAGTCTGACTGTAGTTGAACTGCTGTAACTATTTATACAGTTTCACATGAGTGATCTTCAAAGTCTGATTCTTTTATGGTTCCATTCTCTGGAGTTTGATCACGTGACATGAAGAAATCCAAGAATGATTAAACTCTGATATTATTAAAATCTGCCGTTATTTAAAGCGCCTGCTGTAATCCAGAGTTAATGAAGGCGAATGTCAGCAAACTAATGTGAAACCTTGAAGATCTTCAGTTACATCAGTGACTTATTGAACTTTATTTTAGGGTGCCACGTGTAACACCGTGTGTCAGTTCCTCTCGTTGTCTGAGTTTGTGTCTTCGTCAGACAGACTGGTCGACTGTAAAGTTTGCATACATGCTTTTTTTCTAAAGTGATTTTCACTGCATTCTGCATCTAATCAGTTCATGTGATCCCTGGGAATTGAACCCATGACGCTGGTGTTGCAAACGTCATGATCTGCCGATTGAGCTCCGGTAATGATCTGTGAGCGTGTCTACGGTCTCAGAGGAAATGACTCAAACAAAAGTCAGGTTTGGACACATTGATCTTAATGGGAGGCTTCATCTAAAAATCAAAGTTCAGTCCTCAGTTAATCACCTCCATGTTGTTCCAAACCTGAATGGCTTTTGTTCTCATGAGGAATAATGAAGATGAAAAAAAGATGGATTGAAGCGGTTTGACGTCACTAATGCTGAAGATCTTCCAACACGAATGAATGTGAGGCGGCACGTTTAAATACACAGAAGATTTGCAGTGAATCACGAATTAATGCTCTGTTCCTCATATAAAGTGTCGTGTGACTTCAGACGATCTGACTACAGAACACATGAGTCACACGAAGTGCTGTTATGATGCTTTGATGCCTTTGAAAACAAGTAAATGATCACAGAACTTTGTTTGTACCTGAATTATGCCTTAAAACTATTCTATTCTCCAAATACATGTTCTTGAATTTATTGTGAACAATTCATTCTGTTTTATTTACCTTCTACAATGCCATAACTGCATCTTTTCCATGCTGATGTATGCCGGTCTTCTCCAATCATTTAGTCTGATTAAACCCCGCCCCTTTTTATAATCGACTGCATATTCATATTAATTTTTGGGAGCCACACCCACATCTTAACATCCAATGAACAACCGTCAATTTAGACCAAGTCCCGCCCTACAGTTATTTTTTTTGATAATCCGATCAGAGGTTGTGAATTCTCCTCATTGATGGAAATTTTTTATCAGTGACGGAAAAAATCTGAAGGCTGTCCGTCATTTTGACAGATTACACTGAGGGTGGTCTACTGTATAATTGTAGATGTAATTCCCACCCCTGTCCAATTGGTGACGAGTGCGCTCCAGTGTGGCAGCAGAGCACGGGATCCAGAACAAAAATGAAACTGTCACGAATGTTTTCCTATGCATTTGATTAAGCACAGGCGGTTACACAGAAGCTACAACGATCTATCACACCACATTAAAGATCGCCAAAACGGTATTTATTGCTTGAATTTCCCAAGGAAATTGACAGAATTTGAAATATGAGACTTGCTAAAATTGCTATTTATTGGAAGGAAAATGCACTATGTACTGTTTATTCATCAACTGAAAACAGCATAGACCAAGAGATCGATTGTGATTTAAGAATCGATATTGATTCATTAAAATAAATTAAAATTAAATAATTTTTTTGTTTACCCATCCCAGCCTATTTTGTTGTTTTTAAACACTGCGCTGTCATCCTGTAGGTTCATGATTAAAAACGGAAATGTGAACAAAAATAAAAGCAATTAAATGTGTTATTCTAATTAAAATATGAAAATTAAAATGACGGGTAATAATAGATTATGACAGAATATTTATGACCCCGTCCGTCAGCGGACAATGTTGAAGTCTAGTGCAACCTCTGAATCTGATACTTTTTTTTTATTTTTTAATTTAGTTAAAGTTTTAGTAATTTTGTTTTGTGTGTTTCTAATCATCTACAGTCACGTGAAAAAGTTAACACCCTATTGAATTCCATGGTTTTCTATATTAGGACATAATAAAAAAGAATCTGGTCCTTGGCAGGTCTTAAAATTTGGAAAATGAACCCTCAGATAAACATCATCACATGACATATCACAGAGTTTCATTATTTATTTAAGAAAAAAATTCAGCCAAGAAGAAAAGGCCATGTGTGACAAAGTTAGGACACCCTATGAGTCAATTGCCTTAGATCCACTTTTAGCAGCAGTAACTTGAAGCATTCATTTTCTGTGTGACTTTATCAGTCTCTCACATCGTTCTGGAGGAATTTGGACCACTCTTCTTTTCAACACTGCTCCAGTTTATTGAGGTTTGTGGGCATTTGCTCATGCACAGCTCTCACCACAGCATTTGAGTCAGGATGAGCTCTGGACTTGGACCGGGCTACTACAACACCCTGATTCTTTTCTTTTCAGCCATTCTGTTGTAGATTTGCTGGTGTGCTTGGGATCATTGTCCTGTTGCATGACCCAATTTTGGCCCAATTTTAGATGTGGGACAGATGCCCTCGCAATTGACTCTAGAATACTTCGACATACAGAGGAGTTCATGGCCAACTCAGTGACTGTGAGGTGCTCAGGTCTTGTGGCTACAAAACAAGCCCAAAATGATCAGCCCTCCTCCAGCATGTTTGTCTTTTGGTATGAGGTGTTTGTGCTGATATGCTCTTTAGTTTTTCACCAAACTTGGTGCTGTGCATTATGGCCAAACATCTCCACTTCAGTCTCGTCTGTTCAAAGGACATTATTCTAGAAGACTTGTGTTTTGTTCAGATGCAACTTTGCAGACCTAAACTGTGCTGCAATGAAGCTTTCTTCTGCCAACCCTTCCAAACATGCCATTTTTGTCCCATATTTTTCTAATGGTATTGTCATGAACTTTATCATTTAACATGTGAACTGAGGCCTGTAGAGTCTGAGGTGTAGTTCTTGGGTTGTCTGCCATTTCTCTGAGCTTTACACGGTCTGATCTTGGGGTGAATTTTCTGGGACGTCCACTCCTGGAAGGAGAGGTGTCTGTTTTAAATGTCTCCCACTTGTGAATAAACTTCAAATTGTTTGGAAATGGCCGTATTACTCTTCTCAGATTGATGGCAGCAACAATTGCTTCTCTAAGATGATTGCTGATGTCTTACCTCCTTGGCACTGTGTTAACACACACCTGAAGGCTCCAGACCAGCAAACTGACAAAGCTTATGCTTTTATAGAGGCGCTCAGACTTGCTGATGATCAGTTAATCAAAGATATTTGACTGTTATTTACCCTCTTAATTCCAGTGTTAACAGTAAGTGTGTCCTAACTTTGTCACACATGGCTTTTCCATTTTGCCTTTTTTTTGTTCAGTAAATAATGACACGGTGCAGTTTGTCATGTTGTTCACCTGAGGTTTTATTTTCGAAATTTTAAGACCAGCCAAGGACCAGTTTTTTTTAATGATGTCCTGATACGGAAAACCATGGAATTCAATAGGGTGTCCTAACTTTTTCACGTGACTGTATAAGGGTTCATCATTTTTTATTTTTGTTTTAGTTATCTTGGTTCAAGTTTAACTGAATGAAAATGAGAAATAATAGCTTGGCAACTAGTTGAAATAAAACAAGCTAAAGTTGTTTGTATTTTATTTTGTTTCAGTTAACATTTCTTTTTGCTTTTTTAAATGTTTTTAGTTTTTGTGAACTATAATAGCCCGACGCTTTCGTCAATCACAACTTTAAGATCTGCGAAGTGAAAGACAAATGAATCAGATAAATGAGCTCAGTAGTAAATAACAATTTGAGGCCCTCATTAAGGCTCATTTCACTTTACAGAAGCTCTGTGAGGGAAATAATATCAAATCATCATCAAACATCATCCCACTGTTGTGTTAGTGTGTACTGTAGTGCACTAGTGTAGTAGTCATCAGTGTGTGTGTGTGTGTGTGTGGGCGTGTGAATGTGGGTGTGTTTTGTTTAGTGTTTAGTGTTTAGTGTGTGTGTGTGTGTGTGTGTGTGTGTGTGTGTGCCGCGGGCGCTTGTGTTTGTCTGTTTGTTTGTGTTGGTGACGTGGATCTGGGGGTCAGGTGATGGCGGTGGGCGTTTGCTGCGCTTTACCCTGCAGCACATCTGAACATGACGCACAGGCTTTCCCTGACAACCCTCATGAATATTCATCAGGTCATCTGCATGCACATAAACACTGCGCCCCGGCAATTAAACAGGCCTTCGTTAAGATGATTATTAATGCAGACCTTTGCCAAATTCTTGGGTTTATGTAAATGATGAACTGAGATGGTAGAGAGACACACACAAGTGAGGACAGACGGGTATTGAAGTGTCTGTGTGTGTGTGTGTGTGTGCGTGTGTGTGCGTGTGTGTGTGTGTGTGTGTGCATGTGTCTCACAGTTAGGTGCTTCACTGGCCTGATTTCACCAAGAGAAGAGCTCTAATTACTGCACTTATGAAAGCGAGAGAGAGAGAGATTGTGTGTGTGTGTGTGTGTGTGTGTGTGTGTCACATTTACATTTATCCATTTAACAGAAGCTTTTATCTAAAGTGACTTACAAATGAGAGAAATAAGTAATTTTTCCTTGCAGAGACAGGAGCGAAACTACATTTCCATAAGCTGCACTGTTTACAACATGTACTCTGCATATATTTGATATGTATTTTCTCTAGAAGACTCTTTTTGCAGTCTGTCAAACTCTGCAGTGATGGTGGATTTTTGTAGGTCAGCTGAAAGTTATCATCATCATCATCATCATCATCATCATCATCCTGATTCTCTCAGTAAACACTCAATAGGGCTTTTTCCCCCCACTGGCTTTTAAACTATTGCAGAAACTAAGCTCTGTGACTGACAAAAGTTCTAATTCTGATTTTTAGACATTTAGTTCATCAAATCAACACGCCTTTTAAAGCCTAAATGCAATCAGCAGAAGTAAACAGGTAAATACTGTAGATTATAAACAACCTACACAACACACACACACACACACACACACACATATATACACACTGCCACTCAAAAGTTTGCAAAATGTTTATTACAATATAAAAGAAGGTTTTTATTTTAATATACTTTAAAATGTAATTTATTCCTCTGAAGCAAAGCTGAACTTTCATCAGCTGTTACTCCAGTCTTAAGTGTCACATGATCCTTCAGAAATCAAAATAATATGCTGATTTATTATTAGAATTATCAATGTTGGAAACAGTTGTGCTGACAGATGTTTTTTTGGAACCTTCTTTTTTTCAGGATTCTTTGATGAAAAACAAGTTAAAAAGAACAGTATTTATTCCAAATATAAATCTTTTCTAACAATGTAAATCTAAGCTGTCACTTTTTATTAATTTAACACATCCTTGGTGAATAAAAGTATTAATTGATTTATTAAAATAAAGAAAGAATAAAAATTTACTGACCCCAAACTTGTGAACAGTAGTGTATATTGTTAAAAAAAACCTTTCTATTTTAAATAAATGCTGTTCTTTTTAACCTTTTATTGATCGAAGAATCCGGAAAAAAGAATCACAGGTTCCAAAAAAAAATTTGTTAGCACAACTGTTTCCAACATTGATCATTCTAATAATAAATCCGCATATTAGAATGATTTCTGAAGGATCATGTGACACTGAAGACTGGAGTAACAGCTGATGAAAATTCAGCTTTGCATCACAGGAATAAATTATATTTTAACGCATATTAAAATAAAAACCATTATTTTATATTGTAATAACATTTTACAAAATTACTGTTTTTTTCTGTATTTTTGATCAAATAAATGCCGCCTCTTTTAAAGAGACTTCTTTAAAAAACATTACAAGTCTTACTGATCTTACTGATATATATATATATATATATATATATATATATATATATATATATATATATAATCATGTGTCATTTATTTGACTTATTTATTTGTAGTTCATTTAATCTGTATTTGTATTTATGGTTTGAGTGTTTAAAGCTCATCTGATATTTGCAGTGGCACATAAATGCCAAAACGCCTCTGCTTATATATTTAGTTCTCAGTGAACATTAAATGGTAAGATCAGTAATGTCTCATGAGATTAACAGGACGTTCATGTTCCATGAGATGTTTTTATCCAATATCAGTTCAGACAAGTTCATATCACTTACGTGTTTAAATAGATCCGGTTTGTACGTCACGGACAGGAAGGTTACACAACGGGAACATTCACTGTCTCTGTGTGTGAATCTGTATGAATTCCATTAGATCATAATGTTTGCAACGCTAAGGTCATGGGTTTAATTCCCAGTCAATTCCCAGTCACACTTGAACTAGTTAACACTGTAAACTGTCACGGCGGTACCTTATCAGAAGGCACTAATATGTACTTTTATAGTAGTAGTGGATATATTTACTAATATTTAATATTGTGGAAATGCATCATCACAGTCTGTGAAATGGGTCGGTTGAGCAGCTGAGAGTCTCCGGTGGCTTAATAAAGATAATCACGAAACATAAATAATAAATAAAAGTAAAAAACGTGAAAAATGTATAAACATTAATAAAGATAAAGATATGAACAAAGACTTAATAAAGATGAATGAAAATGAACAACAGTCGAATTGTTTATGTGAGAGTTTAGAGGACGGCAATCTTCATCAGCTCAGTGTAAAACAATATCGACCTTGATAGAAAAACAAATTTGTGTGTGTGTGTGTGTGTGTGTTTGAGTGTGTGTGTTTAATAATAGTGATCACAGAATCATGATTTCTTTCATTTACACTAAACACTGTAATTAAGACTGACCATTGAGAACTATAAATATCATATTGATGAGGTCAGCTGATCTCCTGCGGCTCATGTGTGTTTTGTGTTTCGCAGCTTTATTTTGTCATGATTCTGCTATTGTGTTTAAATGAAGCCAGTAGCTGTAAATAACTCTCTGTGATTCACACACACAGAGACGCGCAGTGACGACACACGCGAGCGCTGACGGTGGCTCAGGGCCTCCGGTGGGCGACGCCGCGGGACACTCGCAGATTTATGAATGAAAGTCACTTCCTACTGTAAGTCTGTGAAACAACAACACACACTTACTCAGTCTGCCAGAACACACACACACACACACACACACACACACACACACGGCCTTCCATTTAACTACTGTACAGTTTCAGTGACCAGTGAGCCAATATAAGCCACTGTCTTCTGACTAGCTGTAGATGACTAGATTTATTCATTTGATCAGCTCATTGGACTTTAGCATCAAGAGCGGCAATTTTGAGTGACAGGACATTTACAGGAGGTGTGGGGTAATTGGGGAATCTGTGACAACTTGCCCCACCCGACCACAGTTTAACTGTAATATTAATTGTTGTCTTAATGTTCGCACTGTGTTTTATTGTGTGATACAGATACCAGTTCTATTAATATTAGAGTTTTGCTTTAATAATTGAAGACACTTCTTATTCAAGTGAATGTTTCTTTTCTCAGCTGGTGTTAATGAAACATGTTCTTCACGCTGCCAACTGTGAAATTGCTTTATGTAAGATGAGTATTGCCAATGAAGCGGAATAGAATTTTATATGCAAATGGGATTAAAATTCCTCCCAGCACACATTTAGGTTATAAAAACATTGTGGGAACATTGTTTTGAAATGTTTTGAAAATGTTCAAATGTCTAGTGTTTTTGTTGTGATTAGAACATTATCTAAAGGTTACAAAAATGTTACTAACAATGATCTACTATCTTTGATTCAACCAAAATATAACTTTATTTGAACATTTATTTTTAATATTTTAAGAACATTAAAAAGTCCAAATTTTAGTCTGAAGTCTGTTAGAATTCATAGAATGACGTCATTTTACTTTTATTCCTTATTTGAGCTTCTTTATAAAAGTCTCCTACTCTTTGAAAAGTCCTACTTTTTACTAAGAAATTTTTGACACTTAAAGGGGTCATCGGATGCCCATTTTCCACAAGTTGATATGATTCTTTAGGGTCTTAATGAAAAGTCTCTAATATACTTTGATTAAAAATTCTCAGTGGTTTTGTAAAACAACACCCTTTTTACCTTCAAATCAGCTCTGCAAAAATCATCTCATTCTGAGGGGATTGTTCCTTTAAATGCAAATGAGCTCTGCTCGCCCCACAACAATTACCATTACAAACATTACACGCCATCAGCTTTTAACCATTAAAACCATTAAAAATTATTTCCTGTAATGTGTTTTGGGACAAGTCCCATTAGGATTTTGTGGTTTTAACAAGCCAACAATAGAAGGCGACCAATTACAAGTAGAGACCAACGGGCACCATTAAAGTTACCACTAAATCCAGTAAAACCATTACAAACTCTGTGAGGGTTTCTATTGTTTTTTTCAGCAGGACTAAAATGGCTGTTGCCAGTAATCTGCCTGAGAACATAAACATTTTAGAAAGACGCTGCATTTATTTGCACATGTTTTCCCATGCTTCTTTTTTGGTTTTGGAGGTTATCCCAACTCCAAATTTTCCTTTAATTATAATGTTTTTTTCATTAACAAGTTGGGCAAGAAGCTGTTCTTGCATCCAGTTTGGGTTTCTTTTACGTCTGCATATCTTACAATCAGCCGCGATTAATCAGCTTTGTTAATTAAAAGGCTGTTTATGTGGATATCCGCTGTTATGAGAAGCACACATGTAAGAAGCTGACAATTAGCTGAACATGTACTTGTTTAATTAGTGACACTTAGCCTGCATTTTAAAATCTGTATTTGAATGTGGCAATATTGTTATATTCTACATTTCTATGAACAAATCTCTGACAGAGACCCCTCCCCTAACAGCCAATCACTGTGTGCATAGTTAATAAGCATGCTGACATCGTCCATAGCAACACGGTCAACCCCGGCCTTAGGCTGCGTGTCCACCAAAGCGTTTTTTAGCGAGCTGAAAACACCGTTGAGACGCAGTGGTTGTTATGATACAAAATGTCCGCTTAAGTAATTGCGAACGCATAGCGAATGAAATGTTTTTCCAAGTGTTATTTTTCATAACAATAATATGGTAGTTCGGCATTTCCATCTGATAGAGACATAAACATTCTCCAATGTTGTTTAGTCGTAGTACAAGCAGGGTGGTCGGTATTAGTCCCGCCCCTCCTCTGCTCTGATTGGTTGGCTGACTGGAAAGTGACAGTGATGAGTCACAGTGAACATTCCTCGACTCTCGGCGAAGAAAACGCCCAAACGCTCAGCGCTCGACACGCTCCTGCCGTTTTAAAAAACATGGCGCTCCCATTGAGAACAACTGAAAAAATATGCTAGCCGGGGGAAGACACTTTGGTGGACACGCGGCCTTACTCTTAGCTTAAGACTTCTCTCTGCTCCTTAGTAAAAGTTTGCCTCAGCGGCTTCACGAATAGGTTTTAAGAGAAAACTCTTAGCTAAATACTTTTACTGCTATTGAGGAGAACTCTTAGTGGTAAGATTATTTTGTGAATACACGGCCAGCTTTCTTGTGGTGATTACAATGTTATTTAAAGGTTACTAAAATGTTTCTTACAATGCTCTAACCTTGTTGGAATGTTTATTTTTTTTATTCTAAGAATGTTCAAATGTCCAGTTTTCTTGTCTTGATTAGAATGTTGTTTAATGGTTACAAAAAAGTTACTTTTATTTACATTTATCAAGTACAAATTACATATAAGAATGTTTAGAGAATGTTTCATGTTTTCTCTCAACATGAGATGTCAAATATTATATGTCACAATGTAACATTGATCTGTTGGTTGTTGTGTGAAAAGTATCAATTTCTGAATTGAAAAGGTGCAGTTACAGCATTTGCCAGCAGGGTTAACTGTGTCCAATGACAGATGCTCATGGAACCAGTTTGAAAACAGTTTGCAGTTCCTTTTAGATCCACTAGTTGTGGAGAAACACATGTCAGCTCAGTTCAAGTTTGCACACAATGTTTGCATTCAACTCACCCTTCTATTTCATAAAAGATGATTTATTCTGGTCAGCAGGTGATTATAGTGTAAAATAATGATCAGCAGTGTTTGGATCTGCTGAAGTTCTGGAATAAACACATGTGGATTTAATCAGAACGTGCTGGAAACTCCAGGCCTGTGAAGACACAAACAGTAAGTTCCATCATTTCGTCAACACTGCTGGATTCTAGTGAATATCGGGTCGATTTATGTGTTTAATACGGATGTGGAGTTCGCACTGCTGATATTTCTCTAAGTTGGCTAGTGTTGATTTATTTCTTGCCATTTTGAGAGTGACAATACAGGCTACAAGGTTTAAGATGAGACAAGCACAATGTATAATGTATTTGTGTTTTTGTCATTTGTATAAGTGTTAAGTATGTCTATGTAGTTCATTTTTGGTTTTAGTTTTTTGAAGTTAAACTAAATGAAAAGTGGGTGTGGCTTGTGCTCCTGCCACAGAGGCTCTGGCCGTGTTTCCACTGGATGGACTCAGCAGATAATTCATTTAATAGATAAATAACCCGACTAATGCGACGAGTTTAATGAGTCTGTCTTTTGCATAACACACTTATGTGGTGCTGAAGAGTGTTTTTACTGCGGTATTTTTCCATTTGCTCCGGGTTCGTCTAGATTCATTAATTACGGCTCTCTTAAAAGCCAACACCATCAGGCTGTTTAAAATGTTAATGATGTTTGAAAGCTCTTGTTCTTTCCGTATAACACCCATGATGTACAGTGGGTCCAGTGCAGTGACTGTATGTGTCATACTGCGGCGGCGACGACGATGATGATGATGATGATGCATCTCAAAGCTAACCGTGTTTGATTCTCATGTGCGTGTTGGTGAACACACGTATGTTACAGACGCCTCCATACATGAAGACACTGGACCGACACCTGCTGCTGTCAGACGCGTCACCGCAGACGTCACTGACACACACCGCAGGGTGCTCGGTGTCATGTTTGTACAGTAATGACGACGGCACCTGTGTGTTTCTCACACGTCATCACTTGAATCATCTCAGCGTTCACTGCACTTAAGAACATGCTCATGATGATTGTTCATATGCTTCGGTGTTCTTGATCTGAGGATGTTTTTGGGATGTTTGTGTCCGTCAGCGCAGAAGATGTGATTGTGACCTTGCTTTTGACCCTCACTAGTTCACTGATTCAATCTGTTAGTCTTCAACCGTTGATGCGCTGGAATTGTAAACAGAGATACGTGATGTGTGGCCTTTGCATCGCAGCAAATGATTGTTTTCCAGTACAAACATTCCTAAATCAAGACGCGTTTAAGACATAAGTCTTGTTTCCTGAAATAATCTTGTGTTCTCTGTGAATTAAGTTGATTTTTCTGACTCCATTGGCAGATTTTTTTTCTTCTTGTTTTTAAGCAAAAGCCCATTTAATTTTGATACATTTTTACGAAAGCAAGGCTTAATATCTTAAATCATTTTGCTTTTCAAGTAAGTGCATCCTGATTTAAGATTGTTTAGATATTGGTCCTGGAAAACAAGACAAAAATACTGAGGAAGAACATGATTTTTTAAAGTGTGAAAGCATCTTATGCATGCATGTGCAACTGATGAATCTTGTCAAAAACACATGCTGGTTACATGCTGAAATTCTAATTACTATAATGCATAAAAGTTATTTAAATTGTTACATATTTATAGAGTATGTTGGTAGGGTTGCAAAGGGGTGGATGGAACATTTCTGGAAAATTTTTCCACTTTTTTTCAACCCATAGTTGGGGGTGAAGATGCGAGTTACATAATTAGATTACATAAATTTAAAGAAAATATCTGAGTTCCTTAATACTTCTCAAATAAGTATTGAGAAGAAGTAAAGCATTCTGATGCATTACTGTCACAATAATTAATTTTGCATGTTAATACATTAACATCAATAAAAATAGAATTTTTATTTTTCATGTACAACCCCAATTCCAGAAAAGTTGGGATGTTTCGAGAAATGCCATAAAATCAAGAATATGTTATCTGTTCATTCATCCAGTACAAAGAAATAAATTCCCATGTGGCCATTGGCCATTTCAGTGGCCAGCTTTTCATTTTATTTTGTAAATATAACCAAATTATGTTTTCATGGCTGTATACAATCCAAAAAAGTTGGGACAGAGGTAAAATAAAAGTGAAAAGATTAAAGAATATCCAAATTATACTATTTTGAGAAATGGGTATAAAAGGAGCTTTTCAGTCTTTGTAAGCAAAGTTGAGTCATGTCTCATCACTTTGTGCCAAAATTCATGACAAAAGTGTCAAACAAATGAAAAATAACATTTCTTAATAGAAAATCACAAAGAATGTATGCCTTTCACCAACTACCACACATAATATTGTGAAAAGATTCAGGGAATCCAGAGAAATGTCAGTGTGTGTAGGGTAAGGCAAGACACCTGAGGTGAATGTGTATGACCTTTGACCCCTCAGATGGCATTGCATAAGAAAACGACTGTCATGGTACGGGGCTGCAGCAGAGCAAACGGCATTGGTGACTGGAATATGTGCGAATATGGAGGCCTGTATTGGGATTGTACAGACACATATACTGCCATCAAGATGACATCTTTCATGGTTATTAGATCAAAACAATGCCAGCTCTCATTCTGCATGTGCTACAACAGCGTGGTTTGGTAGACACGGACTGAATGTGCCTGCAGTGCAGATCTGTCTCCCATTGAAAATGTATGACCAGTCATGAAAAGGAGAATCAGACAACGACGATCACAGACTGCTGAGCATCTGAAGTTTTTTATCAAGCCTGATTGGACAACAGTTTTGCTTGCAAAACTTGAAGTGTTAGTATCCTCAATTCCCAAACAATTAAACATTGTAATTAAAAAGAAAGTTGATGTGGCACAGTGTTAAACATGCCTCTGTCCCAACATTTTTGGAGTGTGTTGCAGCCATGAAAATCAAAATTGGGTATATTTACAAAATACATATAAAAGTTAGCCACTGAAAACATTGGAATTTTTTTCTTTGTACTTTGGTCAATTAACTAAAGGTTAAAGAGAATGAACAGATAACATATTCTTGATTTTATGGCATTTCACGAAACATCCCAACTTTTCTGGAATTGGGGTTGTACATGTAATGAACGCATTTAACCCTGAATCAGGCGCAAGTAATCGGTGAAATACAGATGTTTCGGTACGTGTCTGATTCTCCTTTATCCTGAAGCAACATCTGTCAGTCAGTGAGCTGAAGGTTTGTCCTGGTCTGATCTGATCTGATGAGGGTGTTTGATTGTCTTTCACACGTGTGTGTGTGTGTGTGTGTGTGTGTGTGTGTGTGTGTGTTTGAGTGTGTGGAGGAGCAGCTTTGATCTGCTGGAGCTCTGAACATCCACTCCAGCTCTCGCTCCAGCGCTGACGCACACGGCCGATGCTGCTGTTGTTTGAGGCATGTTAAAACACACTTCAGCTCATTTCAATGATGCTTTGGACCCATTCCTGCCTCTCATTCAGTCAGGGTTGGGAGAAACTGCTGCAGTAGTTTCATAGTTTCTGTATAACGTCCCAGAAATCATCATTCTGTCATCATTTTGAAGATATTTTGAAATGTCTCAGAGTTCTTTTTGCCCACATGATAGAAGTCAACAGGATCCAGTGTTTGAGCACATACAAAAACCACCAGTGTTTTACATACTGTACAAACACACTTACATTTTGACATTTTGCACATTCTTGTTCCTTAGATTTGACCTTAGGTCTAACATTGATCAAGGTTCTATGTTTAAGTTTCAGTTCTAAATATTTTTTAGGGAGTACTTGGTTAAGTTGAGAGTGCATGCAGAACATTTCAGCTCTGACTCTCATCTTCATTATTATTTTATGGGTGCAAGAAATTGGGAGAAAGTGCAATTTTTAAAAAACATTTCCCAGACTTTCAGGCTGATTATCTCTGGTGCGGGAGCGGATAGAAAGCTGAAATTGTTACTGATGAAAGTCTTCTATAGCAGCGTTCAGCTGTACAAATATTGAGTTTGAGATTCCACTGGTCTCAGAGACCGAGCTAGTAGAAATCCGGTGAAAAGCCTACTTTTTATCATTTTTGACTAATGAACAGATGTACCACAAGCATTACAAATAATTAAAATGGACAGTGTTTTACAGTAGTTCTGCTCATGATTGACATAGAATAGCTTCTAATGCACCATTGACCCACTAGTGACAAGTGACTTATCGAGATGAATCATAATTCAAGAGGACGTTCTGAGGCGTCGCGGGGGATTGTGGGTAAGCGGGCAGATGTTGCGTGGGCTCTCAGAGGTCAGCAGATGCTCGAACATCTGCCGTCCGTCATTCCTGCAGTCAAATGTCACTCGGAGGCGTCTCGTCAGAATGACAGACAGCAGTAAAGGCCGCAGATGTGTGACGCGCCGTCGGTCTTTGTGAGCGACTCCAGCTCATTGTTCGCAGCGATGAAGTTGCGCTTTCACGCCGCCTCCCGTGCCCTTTTCATGTGCTGTGCTGGATGTGTCACGTATGTGCACAGGAGTCATGTGACATTCACAGGCGTCCAGCAGGACTGAAGCTCGGTGAGTCAGTTTAAGGAGTGAATCTCAAGCACGCTAATGGAAACCACCTCCACCCTCATCTTCAGCCATCTGCTGGCATGAGGGGGATTCTCTGGACGTCTTATTCTCAAACGGTCATAATTCTGTGAGTCAGATGTTGTTTATTACCTCAGATGTTCCACAGGAGACTGCAGATTAGTTGAGCCAGAACTGACCCGTTTCATTCATAAAACCACATAGTCGTTATGAAGATAATGCTGTTCATTCTCAGTATTTTTGTCCTGTTTTCCAGTGCGAATGTCTTAAGATTCTTAAACCAAGACACACTTTGCTTGAGGTGCACAGTGACAAAAGATATGAAGGCTTGCTCTTCTGAGAAATCCATCAAGATGAAGTGAGTTTGTGCTTAAAACGAGATCAAGTATCTGCAAATGGGGTCAGAAAAACAAACTTGTTTTTCCGTTCGAATTAGTTGACCTTTCTGAACCCACTGGCAGATAGTTTGATCATTCTGATTAATTTCTCCAAAAACAAGACTTCTGATGTCGTTTTGCAGCTTGATCGAAGAATGTTTAGATATTTGTAATGTTGTTTTTTTGCCATGAACCTGTGACTCTCATTTGCAAATGGATTCATTTAATTCATGAATTGCTTCCAATATGTAAATGGACCGAGTTAAGGACTTTTGACAATTTTGGTTGCCGTGCACAAACCAGTGATAACAGTATTTGGACATATTGATGCTTCACTTTGCGATTATTAAAAATATAGATGATCTGATCTGTTGTTAAGCTTTCTGTGAACGAATCTGACTATTCATATTGAACATCATATTGATTCGGGCCCCTGAATCTGGATCGCGTCCCAGAGAGGGTTTTGACTTTGATTTGAGTTAAAGCGTTAGGTCATTTTTGTCCGTTTGTTTATTTTAAATGTTTTTTTATTCATTTTTATTTATTTATTTTATTTTATATCTAGTTATTTTAGTACTTCAAGTTGAGGTAAGTAAAATAAGCTTGTTTTTGCAATAGAATTTCAGTTAACATTTATTTTAAGTAACAAAAATGCATTTTTTATGGTTTTAGTTGAAGTTTAGTTTTATGATGGTAACCCGGAGTGAAATATGAATGTTTATCTCATATGTGAGCTCATGTATTATTCATGAGTCACAGTGAGCTGTCTTCTGATTGGTGGGAGGGCTGAGCTTCACAAACATCTTCAGAAAACACTTCAAAAGTCAAATCCGTTAAAACAGATCAAGCTCAGTGGAACAAGTGTGAGCTGAGCGAAGCTACATCGGTATAAGATTTGGCAAAAGTAGGTAGCAAGTAACCGACTTTCCCAAAGGAAACACCAGCTCAAATCTGATTAAAATAACTCCATAATGTCTGTAATGACATATAACCAGGCCGTTTTTGCATAAATAACACACACGCCGTAATGGGGGAGTGTGAAATAGATTTCACAGAAATTGCAAATTGCAGCCAATTTTCTTGTGTTGTTTTTATATTCTTGTATTTGACTCATCAAACCAAAATAGTGTATTGATCAGAGCTGCTGCAGGAATCAATTATGAGAGTCTTCGCTTCAGAACGCTCATTTGACACCGAAAACACCCTCCGTCTCGCGCTTTATTCGTCTGCCTCAATTAAGATGATATTTAGAGAGTTTCTGCTGTGATGGTCAGTAATTTGAAGTCATATGGCGTCTTATTTTAGCCATGTTTTGAGGCTCTGACAGACGTTAGATTGGTTTTTTATTGGTGTTTTTGTGCTCTGATGAGCTGCTCTATTCTCAGCTGTTGTTTGTGGCATTAATTTGCACTCTGTGATCTTTCATTATGTTACGTATCGTCCATCTAGACCGGTTCTCTCCTATCCTAAAAATACTGTTGACTCGGATAAACGGCCTTTATGAGACACTGTTTGGACTTCAAATAGGTATTTATTAGGAACTATTTCTGTCTTGCTGCATGTGAAGCTGCTGCAATTTATTCAAAATCAGAAACAAACACACACAGACTTACAACAAACCACTGTGCTGTAGTTTAGTTTAGATGTTCTTAGTTTTCATTTTGTTGTAGTTTTAAACTCGTTTAATGTGGATTAGATTACATTTTAATTTAGTTTAGTGAAATTTGGCTTAGCGAGGTTTCATTTGGAGTAGTTTTTTGTACTTAAGTTTAGTGTAGTTTAGTTCGGTGTAATTTAGTTTAGTGTAGTTTAGTTTAGTCCCATTTACTTTAGTTTTGTGGTTTAGTTTGGTATAGTTCAGTTTGGCATTGTTTATTTTGTTGTAGTTTAGGAGTAATTTAGTTTAGTTTAGTTTAGAATTTGCCATTGTTTAGTTTGGTGTAGTTTTGTTGGTTGAGTATGGATTATTGTTGTAGTTTAGTTTAGTTTAGTTTATGTATTAATTTAGCTGTAGTTTTGGTGTAGTTTAGTTTAGTGTATTAGTTTAGTTTAGTGTTTATTAGTTTTCCCAACTCCAGTTTGGTGTAGTTTAGTTGAGTTTAGTGTGGTTCATTTTGTTGTAGATTAGGTGTAATTTAGTTTAGTTTTGTTTAGTTTAGTTGGGTGTAGTTATGTTTTGTTTGGTGTAGTTTAATTTTGCATTTTCGTTTGGTGTAGTTCAGTGGATTAAGTTTAGTGTAGTTCGGTTTGGTGTAGTTTAGTTTAGTTTGGTTCATTTTGTTGTAGTTTAGCTGTAATTTAGTTTAGTTTGGCGTAGTTTAGTCTAGTGTAGATTAGTTTAGCTGGGTGTAGTTATGTTTAGTTTGGTGTAGTTTAGTGTAGTTTAGTTTACCATGGTTTAATTTGGTGTAGTTTAGTTTACTTAAGTTTTTTAGTTTGATGTATTTTAGTTTAGTTTGGTATAGTTCAGTTTGGCATTGTTTACATTTAGTGTAGTTAAGTTTAGGTGGGTGTAGTTTAATTTGGTCTAGGTTAGTTTCGTGTGGATTAGTGTTAGTTTAGTTTGGTGTAATTTGGTTTAGCGTATGTTTGGTTTGGTATAATTTAGTTTAGCATTTTATTTTGTTGTAGTTTAGTTTACTTACGTTTAGTGTAGTTTGGTTTGGTGTAATTTAGTGTAGTTTAGTTTAGTGTATTTAATTTTTGTAGTTTAGGTGTAATAGTTTAGTTTACTTGGGTGTAGTTTAGTTTTGCATGGTTTAATCTGGTGTAGTTCAGTGGACCTAAGTCTGGTGTAGTTTGGTTTGGTGTAGTTTAGTTGAGTTTAGTGTAGTTCATTTTGTTGTAGATTAGGTGTAATTTAGTTTAGTTCGCCATTGTTTAGTTTAGTTGGGTGTAGTTATGTTTTGTTTGGTGTAGTTTAATTTTGCATGGTTTCGTTTGGTGTAGTTCAGTGGATCTAAGTTTAGTGTAGTTCGGTTTGGTGTAGTTTAGTTTAGTTTGGTTCATTTTGTTGTAGTTTAGCTGTAATTTAGTTTAGTTTGGCGTAGTTTAGTCTAGTGTAGATTAGTTTAGCTGGGTGTAGTTATGTTTAGTTTGGTGTAGTTTAGTGTAGTTTAGTTTACCATGGTTTAATTTGGTGTAGTTTAGTTTACTTAAGTTCAGTGTAGTTTAGTTTGATGTATTTTAGTTTAGTTTGGTATAGTTCAGTTTGGCATTGTTTACATTTAGTGTAGTTAAGTTTAGGTGGGTGTAGTTTAATTTGGTCTAGGTTAGTTTAGTGTGGATTAGTGTTATATTTAGTTTGGTGTAATTTGGTTTAGCGTATGTTTGGTTTGGTATAATTTAGTTTAGCATAGTTTATTTTGTTGTAGTTTAGTTTACTTACGTTTAGTGTAGTTTGGTTTGGTGTAATTTAGTGTAGTTTAGTTTAGTGTATTTAATTTTTGTAGTTTAGGTGTAATAGTTTAGTTTACTTGGGTGTAGTTTAGTTTTGCATGGTTTAATCTGGTGTAGTTCAGTGGACCTAAGTCTGGTGTAGTTTGGTTTGGTGTAGTTTAGTTGAGTTTAGTGTAGTTCATTTTGTTGTAGATTAGGTGTAATTTAGTTTAGTTCGCCATTGTTTAGTTTAGTTGGGTGTAGTTATGTTTTGTTTGGTGTAGTTTAATTTTGCATGGTTTCGTTTGGTGTAGTTCAGTGGATCTAAGTTTAGTGTAGTTCGGTTTGATGTAGTTTAGTTTAGTGTAGTTCATTTTGTTGTAGTTTAGCTGTAATTTAGTTTAGTTTGGCGTAGTTTAGTTTAGTGTAGATTAGTTTAGCTGGGTGTAGTTATGTTTAGTTTGGTGTAGTTTAGTTGAGTTTAGTTTAGCATGGTTTAATTTGGTGTAGTTCAGTTTACTTAAGTTTAGTGTAGTTTAGTTTGATGTATTTTAGTTTAGTTTGGTATAGTTCAGTTTGTCATTGTTTACATTTAGTGTAGTTAAGTTTAGGTGGGTGTAGTTTAATTTGGTCTAGGTTAGTTTAGAGTGGATTAGTGTTGTTATGTTTAGTTTGGTGTAATTTGGTTTAGCGTATGTTTGGTTTGGTATAATTTAGTTTAGCATAGTTTATTTTGTTGTAGTTTAGTTTACTTACGTTTAGTATAGTTTGGTTTGGTGTAATTTAGTGTAGTTTAGTTTAGAATTTGCCATTGTTTAGTTTGGTGTAGTTTTGTTGGTTGAGTATGGATTATTTTGTTGTAGTTGAATGTACTTGAATTTGCTGTAATTTAGTTTTGTATAGTTTAGTTCAGTGTGGTTTAGTGCAGCGTTTCCCAACTCCAGTTTGGTGTAGTTTAGTTGAGTTTAGTGTGGTTCATTTTGTTGTAGATTAGGTGTAATTTAGTTTAGTTCGCCATTGTTTAGTTTAGTTGGGTGTAGTTATGTTTTGTTTTGGTGTAGTTTAATTTTGCATGGTTTCGTTTGGTGTAGTTCAGTGGATCTAAGTTTAGTGTAGTTCGGTTTGGTGTAGTTTAGTTTAGTTTGGTTCATTTTGTTGTAGTTTAGCTGTAATTTAGTTTAGTTTGGCGTAGTTTAGTCTAGTGTAGATTAGTTTAGCTGGGTGTAGTTATGTTTAGTTTGGTGTAGTTTAGTGTAGTTTAGTTTACCATGGTTTAATTTGGTGTAGTTTAGTTTACTTAAGTTCAGTGTAGTTTAGTTTAGTTTGATGTATTTTAGTTTAGTTTGGTATAGTTCAGTTTGGCATTGTTTACATTTAGTGTAGTTAAGTTTAGGTGGGTGTAGTTTAATTTGGTCTAGGTTAGTTTAGAGTGGATTAGTGTTGTTATGTTTAGTTTGGTGTAATTTGGTTTAGCGTATGTTTGGTTTGGTATAATTTAGTTTAGCATAGTTTATTTTGTTGTAGTTTAGTTTACTTACGTTTAGTGTAGTTTGGTTTGGTGTAATTTAGTGTAGTTTAGTTTAGTGTATTTAATTTTTGTAGTTTAGGTGTAATAGTTTAGTTTACTTGGGTGTAGTTTAGTTTTGCATGGTTTAATCTGGTGTAGTTCAGTGGACCTAAGTCTGGTGTAGTTTGGTTTGGTGTAGTTTAGTTGAGTTTAGTGTAGTTCATTTTGTTGTAGATTAGGTGTAATTTAGTTTAGTTCGCCATTGTTTAGTTTAGTTGGGTGTAGTTATGTTTTGTTTGGTGTAGTTTAATTTTGCATGGTTTCGTTTGGTGTAGTTCAGTGGATCTAAGTTTAGTGTAGTTCGGTTTGGTGTAGTTTAGTTTAGTTTGGTTCATTTTGTTGTAGTTTAGCTGTAATTTAGTTTAGTTTGGCGTAGTTTAGTCTAGTGTAGATTAGTTTAGCTGGGTGTAGTTATGTTTAGTTTGGTGTAGTTTAGTTGAGTTTAGTTTACCATGGTTTAATTTGGTGTAGTTCAGTTTACTTAAGTTTAGTGTAGTTTAGTTTGATGTATTTTAGTTTAGTTTGGTATAGTTCAGTTTGTCATTGTTTACATTTAGTGTAGTTAAGTTTAGGTGGGTGTAGTTTAATTTGGTCTAGGTTAGTTTAGAGTGGATTAGTGTTGTTATGTTTAGTTTGGTGTAATTTGGTTTAGCGTATGTTTGGTTTGGTATAATTTAGTTTAGCATAGTTTATTTTGTTGTAGTTTAGTTTACTTACGTTTAGTATAGTTTGGTTTGGTGTAATTTAGTGTAGTTTAGTTTAGAATTTGCCATTGTTTAGTTTGGTGTAGTTTTGTTGGTTGAGTATGGATTATTTTGTTGTAGTTGAATGTACTTGAATTTGCTGTAATTTAGTTTTGTATAGTTTAGTTCAGTGTGGTTTAGTGCAGCGTTTCCCAACTCCAGTTTGGTGTAGTTTAGTTGAGTTTAGTGTGGTTCATTTTGTTGTAGATTAGGTGTAATTTAGTTTAGTTCGCCATTGTTTAGTTTAGTTGGGTGTAGTTATGTTTTGTTTTGGTGTAGTTTAATTTTGCATGGTTTCGTTTGGTGTAGTTCAGTGGATCTAAGTTTAGTGTAGTTCGGTTTGGTGTAGTTTAGTTTAGTTTGGTTCATTTTGTTGTAGTTTAGCTGTAATTTAGTTTAGTTTGGCGTAGTTTAGTCTAGTGTAGATTAGTTTAGCTGGGTGTAGTTATGTTTAGTTTGGTGTAGTTTAGTGTAGTTTAGTTTACCATGGTTTAATTTGGTGTAGTTTAGTTTACTTAAGTTCAGTGTAGTTTAGTTTGATGTATTTTAGTTTAGTTTGGTATAGTTCAGTTTGGCATTGTTTACATTTAGTGTAGTTAAGTTTAGGTGGGTGTAGTTTAATTTGGTCTAGGTTAGTTTAGAGTGGATTAGTGTTGTTATGTTTAGTTTGGTGTAATTTGGTTTAGCGTATGTTTGGTTTGGTATAATTTAGTTTAGCATAGTTTATTTTGTTGTAGTTTAGTTTACTTACGTTTAGTGTAGTTTGGTTTGGTGTAATTTAGTGTAGTTTAGTTTAGTGTATTTAATTTTTGTAGTTTAGGTGTAATAGTTTAGTTTACTTGGGTGTAGTTTAGTTTTGCATGGTTTAATCTGGTGTAGTTCAGTGGACCTAAGTCTGGTGTAGTTTGGTTTGGTGTAGTTTAGTTGAGTTTAGTGTAGTTCATTTTGTTGTAGATTAGGTGTAATTTAGTTTAGTTCGCCATTGTTTAGTTTAGTTGGGTGTAGTTATGTTTTGTTTGGTGTAGTTTAATTTTGCATGGTTTCGTTTGGTGTAGTTCAGTGGATCTAAGTTTAGTGTAGTTCGGTTTGGTGTAGTTTAGTTTAGTTTGGTTCATTTTGTTGTAGTTTAGCTGTAATTTAGTTTAGTTTGGCGTAGTTTAGTCTAGTGTAGATTAGTTTAGCTGGGTGTAGTTATGTTTAGTTTGGTGTAGTTTAGTGTAGTTTAGTTTACCATGGTTTAATTTGGTGTAGTTTAGTTTACTTAAGTTCAGTGTAGTTTAGTTTGATGTATTTTAGTTTAGTTTGGTATAGTTCAGTTTGGCATTGTTTACATTTAGTGTAGTTAAGTTTAGGTGGGTGTAGTTTAATTTGGTCTAGGTTAGTTTCGTGTGGATTAGTGTTATATTTAGTTTGGTGTAATTTGGTTTAGCGTATGTTTGGTTTGGTATAATTTAGTTTAGCATAGTTTATTTTGTTGTAGTTTAGTTTACTTACGTTTAGTGTAGTTTGGTTTGGTGTAATTTAGTGTAGTTTAGTTTAGTGTATTTAATTTTTGTAGTTTAGGTGTAATAGTTTAGTTTACTTGGGTGTAGTTTAGTTTTGCATGGTTTAATCTGGTGTAGTTCAGTGGACCTAAGTCTGGTGTAGTTTGGTTTGGTGTAGTTTAGTTGAGTTTAGTGTAGTTCATTTTGTTGTAGATTAGGTGTAATTTAGTTTAGTTCGCCATTGTTTAGTTTAGTTGGGTGTAGTTATGTTTTGTTTGGTGTAGTTTAATTTTGCATGGTTTCGTTTGGTGTAGTTCAGTGGATCTAAGTTTAGTGTAGTTCGGTTTGATGTAGTTTAGTTTAGTGTAGTTCATTTTGTTGTAGTTTAGCTGTAATTTAGTTTAGTTTGGCGTAGTTTAGTTTAGTGTAGATTAGTTTAGCTGGGTGTAGTTATGTTTAGTTTGGTGTAGTTTAGTTGAGTTTAGTTTAGCATGGTTTAATTTGGTGTAGTTCAGTTTACTTAAGTTTAGTGTAGTTTAGTTTGATGTATTTTAGTTTAGTTTGGTATAGTTCAGTTTGTCATTGTTTACATTTAGTGTAGTTAAGTTTAGGTGGGTGTAGTTTAATTTGGTCTAGGTTAGTTTAGAGTGGATTAGTGTTGTTATGTTTAGTTTGGTGTAATTTGGTTTAGCGTATGTTTGGTTTGGTATAATTTAGTTTAGCATAGTTTATTTTGTTGTAGTTTAGTTTACTTACATTTAGTATAGTTTGGTTTGGTGTAATTTAGTGTAGTTTAGTTTAGTGTATTTAATTTTTGTAGTTTAGGTGTAATAGTTTAGTTTACTTGGGTGTTGTTTAGTTTTGCATGGTTTAATTTGGTGTAGTTCAGTGGGCCTAAGTCTGGTGTAGTTTGGTTTGGTGTAGTTTAGTTTAGTGTAGTTAATTTTGTTGTAGATTAGGTGTAATTTAGTTTAGTTTGCCTTAGTTTAGTTGGGTGGAGTTATGTTATGTTTGCTGTAGTTTACTTTAGCATGGTATAATTTGGTGTAGTTCAGTTTAAGTTTAGTGTAGTGTAGTTTGATGTATTTTAGTTTGTCATTGTTTAGATTAGTATAGTTAAGTTTAGTTTGGTGCAGTTTAATTTGGTCTAGGTTCATTTGGTGTAATCTGGTTTAATGTATGTTAGTTTGGTTTGGTGTGATTTAGTTCAGCATAGTTTATTTGGTAGTTTAGTGCACTTAAGTGTACTGTAGTTTGATTTGATGTAATGTAGTTTAGTTTAGTGTAGTTCATTTTTTTGTAGTTTATCTGTAATTTAGTTTGGTGTAGTTATGTTTTGTTTGTAGTTTAGTATGATTTAATTTGTTGCAGTTCAGTGTGCTTAAGTTTAGTGTAGGTTCAGTGTAGTCTGGTTTGGGTATTTTACTTTAGTTTAGTGTAGTTGTTTTGGTTCTGGTTAGTTTGGTATAATTTAGTTTAGTATAGTGTGGTTCGTTTTGTTGTAGTTTAAGTGTAATTTAGTTTGATGTAGTTCAGTTTGGTTTGGTGTAGGTGTGGTTTGATTGGTGTATTAGTTAAGCACGGTGTATTTTGGTGTAGTTCAGTGTACCTAAGTTTAATTTGTTGAGTGACCCCCAAAGACAAGCGCATCCGTTCTGATCTGAAGAAACCGTTGGGTTTCTGCCTGTTTGATTGACCGCACCACATGACTATTCAACAGGTTTGTTTGGAAAGTCTGTTTCTGTGGCAACACAGCCAGTGAGGATTATGGGATTTCTCCCCCATCTGCTGCTTTGTTTTGATGTGTCTGTCTGTTTGTGTCTGTCTGTGTGTGTTTGGCAGGTTCATTGGTGTGCATGAATTGAGCTGTGTGTGTCTGACTCTTTTAAGGGCTCATTTCCTGTGTGTGTTCATCCTCAGCGTGTCCTCGATAACACAAGCAGCGTTCAGTGTGTGGGGCTTTCATCAAACGCTCACACATAAACAGCCTCTTACATTCAACGCAGGATGATAGACATTTCAGAAGTGCTGCAGAAGAAACTCAATCATTTACTGAGCCTTTCACAAAATCCCAGTTCACATGGCTTTAGTTCTACACGGGGAGGTAAAGTCACAATTACGGAGCTTTTCTGTCGGCTGAATACTGTCCGAGTAGACCGTCTCAGTAAGTGCTAGTAAAGATTACAGCGTCTTTTACCTTCAGTAAAGTGGCCTGTGAAAATAAGTGCAGATAATAGTCATCCCGTGTGGCTCGTCACGCCAGTATAAACTGCACACACGTGCAGCCTGTCAGCTCTTTAAATATCATTATTTTTCAAGTGCCTGAGGTTACTGATATCTAAACTTTGCATTTGTTTACCTGGACATCTGTGAAATGTGTTGCAGCTGTTTTTTGGCATTGACAGGATGCCGTAGTCGTGGATATGGTTCATCCAGGAGCTCCTGTGAGACGTTCCTCATGACGTTCCTGTGCAGGTGAAGTCAGTGTGATGATTCATTGTGTGATTCAGCATCTGACTCTCTTCAGGAATGTTTTCATAACGTTCCTCTGAATGAGAGCATGACTTTGATCTGTGTGTGTGTGATTGTGAAGAGTGTCTTCTGTGTCGTCACTCTGTTAACCCACATCTGTCTGTCTCTCTATGATCTGTCTGTTTGTCTGTTTTGTCCAATTTCTCTAGTTTCCCACCACTTCCGCTCTCTCTCTCTCTGTCTCATAGTGTTTTTATTCATTTCTGCCCACAGTTATCTGTGTGTGTGTGTGTGTGTGTGTGTGTGTTTTGTGGGTTGTCACTGCATTCATACAGCTGAAGTTCATATGGAGATTAAGTCTGTTTCCACTAGCAACAAAACGAACAACAGGTCAAAACACCCACTGATGGACAAAACTGTCATCTATCGTTCTATCTATCATTGTAGTGGTAAAAACAAGTTTCAATCTCCAATTTTGTCCCTTGTTTCTTGGCAGCTGTGGGAGGTGTTGATGCAATAGTCTAATGCATGCAAAGTTGCATGAATGCATCCAGAAAGGCTTGATGGTGTTCCAAACAATAACTGAAGTTTATTAAATCAAAGTAAAAATGAATTCCAACATAAAAGAAACGGACAACTTAAAGGCCGCTTGCTGACTTGTTGCACCATGCCGTCTTAGCTCCATGCGCACGGTCAAGAAATTGTGTGCTCTCGCACCAGCGCCCCCATCCTGTTCTGTCCAACTATCTATCTGTCTATCTGTCTATCTATCTGTCTGTCTGTCTATATATCTATCATTCTGTCTATCTGTCTATCGATCGTTTTATCTTTATCTGTTGATCTATTTATCTATAGTTCTATCGTTCTGTTGTTCTATCATTCTATTCATTTTATCTGATCTATCGATCTATCTATCTATCATTCTATCGTTCTGTCTATCTATCTATCTATCTGTTTATATACTGTATCTATCGTTCTGTCTATCTTGACGAATACCACTCTTGACCAAGAAGAACAAAAAGGCCTTGACTTGAACATGCTCAGATTGATTTGGATACACCTGTGGAGCTCTGGAAGAATGTTTTATGGAGTGATGTGACCAAAGTGGAACTTTTTGGAAACATGGATGAGCGGTGTGTCTGGTGCATATGCTTATAAGCAGAAGAACACCATCTCCATTGTCAAAGTTGGAGGTGGATCAGTCCTGCTATGGAGTTATTTTGACAGGAATTGTGATGCCTTTGGTGCAGTGACTGAAGCTGATGTTCAGTGGACTTTCCTGCAGGACAATGATCCCAAAGTATATATCCAAATCTACTTAAGAATCAGTCATAGCATGTTCTTGAGGCCTGTTCAGTCTTCAGATTTAATTCTCATTGAAAATATTTGGTTGAATTTGAAGAAAGCAGTAGCAATGTGAAAACCAAAGATTATCAGTGATCTGGAAGCTTTTTCAGGCGAGGAATGGGCCAAGATTGCAGTAAAGAGGTGACAGAAGCTTCTAAGCGCTTACAGCCAGTGTTTATTGGCGGTCTTAAAGAATACATGATTTTGTGCAAAATCTGACTTTTGGGGGTTGAATAATTTTGAGTGTTTAGAGAAAATTTGAATTTTATCACGATTCATCAATGTTACATTCTCGGAATCACTCAAATGTGTATTAATAAACTTTCTCTAATAGTTTACTGATGCCTTTGTTGAATTGTTTTCATAAACTTTTGTTTTCTGCAGGAAAATGTCTTTCAGGTTAAGGGGGTTGAAAAAAAAATTGATAGCAACTCTATCTATCTGTCTGTCTGTCTGTGTGGTTATCTTTCTGTCTATATATCTCTCTATTCATCTCTGTCCATCCATCCATCTGTCTGTTGTACTGTTTGTCTGTCTGTTGAGACTGTGTGAATCTGGCAGGATCTCACGAGGTCAGTCAGATTAACTGATCCAGTACAGTCGATGCATCCAGACTTCTGTGGACGTGTGTGTGTGTGTGTTTGTTTGTATTGTTTTTGTTAATTAAGAGATTAACTTCAGCCACAGCCATCTGGCTCCGTAAGACACGCTGCAGCTGTGAACTCCGTCTCACGCTCGCTTTACTGTTGCTGTGTCTCAATCAAATGTGAACTAAATGTAAATGTGTAAGTTTCTGCTGACTGTTAAGAGGAGATTCGGAGTGAAATAAGGTCAGATATCAGCATCGGGGTTGAACGTAACACGGCAGGTAAAGGAAGTGAGACTGGTCAAATGAGGGAGTGATGTTACTTTAACCAGACTGGCTTCCACACAACGACATTTGATGAACAAGAGTATGATCAAGGTCATGTGACTCACGACTAATTATACACTCCTCTTTGAAAAGTTATAGATGTCATAGTGTCTGTAATATGTCCCAGCCGACCTTCACTCCAAACCTACACCCTCATCCACACATTTATATGAATCAGAACACAAACAAACGTGTCGCAGTCGTTCACACGCCACCAATAACACGCTTATTTAATGAAAAGAGGCTGCGTGTTTGAAGTTCACTTTTGCAGTGTTTCTCATGGCATTTCAGGATGTTTTTCTTTATCCGCGAACGATCTCTGATTCATCACGCCGGTGAGAATTTCACGAAGGCCTGCATCTGGATAAAAATACTTCCCCCGTTAAGTAAAGACATAATGCACAAGCAGACAAAAACAGAGTGAAAGACAGGAAGTGACCTCATACCCAGATACCCTCTGCTCCGTGTTTCAGCAGAGAGAGTGTTTTCTATTGTGAGTCGCGGGTCGCTGTAAATGTGAGCGTCGTCAGATCCGTGTGGTCCATTAGGGCCGCGAGCGGATCAGAATAGAAATGGAAGATGGAACGAAAGAAGAGAGTATTAAAAGCATCCTATGAATAAACTTGCTATCACAACAGACATGAAAACAGACGGTATGAAACCCGTCCACCTGACCCCATCATCCGCTCGTGTCCGTCTCCGAGCCTGAGAGTCAAAGGTCACCTTTCATTTGTGCTGTTGTTTGGATGCTCCTATGAAGCGTTAATGCACCAGATTCAAGTGAGGAAATTAAGCAAATCCGGCCGTTTATTGTTTCGTTGTTTAATTAATCTGAAGCATTTGAAAATTGAAAGTGCTTCTTAAATGCACGTGTAAATTGAAGTCAGTGTTCAAATGTTCTGCAGTCGTTCATGCTAATGAATCATTAAAAGTCAGACAGCAGATGAGTGTGTGTGTGTGTGTGTGTGTGTGTGTGTGTTTGAAACGTCTGACAGTTTGAAACTCATCCGGAGAGTTTAATACATCAGGGACAAATGTATTTCATTTGCATATGACAGACAGATGGATAGATCTAGATACTTGATTTTTGGAATCTGTTTACGTAATCCAGACTACATGTGATCAGTTACTACCCAGCACGATAGATAGATAGATAGATAGATAGATAGATAGATAGATAGATAGATAGATAGATAGATAGATAGATAGATAGATGGGGTAAATTACTTATAAACTGTAGTCCATTACAAAATTGTAGTTAGTAACACAATCTAGGTTACTCATTTTAGGTAATGTATTCTGACTACTTTTTAGATTACTTTTAGATTACTTTTTTACCTTAATTGCTTTAAATGTACTTTTAGATTACTTTTCTATGTTATCCTACATCGTAGGATTTTTAGAAAACTATAAAAGAAAAAAGGTAACAATTTACTGCTCTTGTGTGAAGTAATCTGTTAAGTAATATTGTTAAGTAATCTGATTATGTAATCTAATTATGAATAAAATGTAATATACTCTAATTACAAGTACTTTATTTTTGTAATCTGAAAATGTAATCCAGATTACATGTGATCAGTTACTACCCAGCTCGATAGATAGATAGATAGATAGATAGATAGATAGATAGATAGATAGATAGATAGATAGGGGTAAATTACAAATTGTAGTTCATTACTGATTACATGATGAAAATTGTAGTTAGTAACACAATCTAGGTTACTCATTTTAGGTAATGTATTCTGACTACTTTTTAGATTACTTTTAGATTACTTTTTTTTTACCTTAATTGCTTTAAATGTACTGCTCATAATCAGCAATACATTTCATAATTACTTATTTTATACGTAGCGTGTTTCCCCCAAATTCAGAAGCATTATGTATCATGATTATGTAATATGATTATGAGCATTTTAAAATGTAATATACTCCAATTACAAGTACTTTATTTTTGTAATCTGAAATTGTAATCCAGATTACATGTGATCAGTTACTACTGAGCACGATAGATAGATAGATAGAAGTAGGCTGATAGACAGATATATTTATAGTCAGATGAGTCTATAAAGTGCTTGAGATCAGCGTCAGGTGTTGGTCTTGTTTTGATGATCATATTTTCTCAAGCTGTTGTTTTTCTCCATAACATCTGCGAGTGAATCTCCTCACTGTCTATTTCTGTCTGCGTCACAGTCATATTTTTAGCAGTTTTAATAAACAGTTTTAATGTAAATTTAAATCTGCGAAACTTTTCTCTTGTTTCTATAGAGATGCGCTTCGAGTCGTGAGGAACGTGTTTAAGACGTCTCTTGTGACGGCAACCCTGACCCCGGGATGACCCCTGACCCCACGTGACCTGAGCAGGCGAGTGTGTGTGAATCACGTGTAGTTCTGTAGTGAATGTGTGTGTGTGCACGCACAAGACGACCAAAGAAAACCATCTGTGTTCAGTACTGTTACATAATTTATTTTGAGTTTGACAGCATGTATTTTTGTTTTTGTCAGTTTGTCCCACAATACGGCTAAAAAAATGAGTCTTTTGTTAAAGTTGTGATGTTGAGGGTTAAAGATAGCTGAGATGAGACATGAATGAGAGCGTCTCTGGAGGTGTTTGGGGACGCGGATGGTTTATTCATATTCCTGTGTGGCAGAAATAAAATCCCTGGCCGCTCCATGAATGCGAGTGAATGGAGGTGTGACAGTCATTCTCACGTCTCTATTTATGGACAAATCTACATACGACCACAAACACGTACTTTCTTTTCCTGTGAAGATTGTGTGATATTGTGTGAATAACAACAATAAACCTTAATTATAGCTTTGGCTTGCTTTAAAACAGTGTTGACAAGTGCTTTTATAAATATAATGATGCGTTAAACACACAAAAGTCCTTTCAGTAATGCACAACACCGGAATAATTCATGAATAATCCTTGACTTTACTTCTTCAGTCAACTAAAGATTTTCATGCTGCTCTTTTCCATACTGACTCTTCCATACTGGCTTTAAAAATCCTCGTTTTTTGTTGATCTGTTGGATTGGAGTTACAGAGGGTAAGAAGATAATTGCTTGAATGTTTTACTTCAGGCTAGTTGTACTGAAATCGGTTTTGAAACTGCAGTGGATTCTGAAGTTTTGGTATCAAAACAACTGTTTCCATTTAAAACAACTATACTGATTTATGTTGTTATTGTGAAATAAAAGTATTAATATCATGAGAATTTGTTCATATCGCCCACCTTTACTTAATATAAACTTGAGTCAAATAATTGAGTCATGTGATCACCTGCCCAATCACAGTCATGATGAGATAAAGACAGGAACAGATTTGTAGAAGTGTGTCATTCCATCACTGTCTCAACGGATCCTCTGCAGTGAATGGGTGCCGTCAGAATGAGAGTCCAAACAGCTGATAAAAACATCACAATAATCCACAAGTAATCCACACCACTCCAGTCCATCAGTTCACATCTTGAGAAGACAAAAGCTGAAACAAATCCAGCATTAAGGCATTTTTAACTAAAATACGAGTCCATAATCCATAATAACGCATAATCTCCTGTTGCCTCTCGCATCAAAATCCAGCCACATTTGTTTAGAGCTCATTTTGGACTGTTTTGGCTTGTAAACGGTGTTTGATCTGTGCAGATTTCTCTCCTGATTCAGACCAGACCACTTTTTCGCTGGAGGAAGCGTTATTATGTGGACAGTCGACTGCTCAACTCCTCTCAGACTGAGTGAGTTTGTGTTGAGCCTGAATGTGAGTTTGTTCCAGCTTTTCTAATCTCACACAGTCTGAAACGTGGGATTCCTGCCCGTGGAGACGAGAGGCCTGATTTGAGCAGCAGCTGATGAGGCTGATGAAGGGGTGAATGTAATCTGGTCTAGAGCTGACCGTTTGCACTGGACGTTCATGTGAACGCTCCTCAGAGGCGTTTCTGTGTCGACGGACACACGTGTCATATTGCACGTCTCATCATGTAAGAGTTCTGATTAATTTGCCGTCTGATCTGATCAAGGTCGACAGGTATCCCATGATTCCCGGCTTTCACCTGCACTCAGCGCAGCTAACAGCTAATCGCTAATGACGTGTGGGAGTTTCTGAGGTACTTTAAAGTAAAAGAACGAGAGCGAGAGATGGCGAGCGCTATTGTGTTCCTCAGAGACACAGGAGATAATCTCAGTTACAATCACACACACACACACACACACACACCTGTCAGGATCATTCGCACCGCAGTGACACATTCCACAGTGTCATTCTAAAGATCATCCTGAGGTCGTTAATGAGGGAGAATCACATCTCGTCCATTTACACTCGTCTATGTTCTCTAGAGCACGTCAATCATCTCCAGGTCTATCACTTATCCTCTGTAGGGATAACTGTTCACTTTAAAATAAAACCTGATGATTGTTAATTATTTCATTATTAATTAGTTCTTGACAGGGTAAAGCATATAAAAATATGGGAGTTAGGGGAAAGTTAAAAGAACATTCTGCAAACCTAAAAACAAGGGTGTAAATTTCATCAGTGGGGGGGACAATAAACATAACATTTCTCAAGAGCAATTTTTGAAGCGGACACAAATAATACTGCCAGAATTGTACTTGTAAGGATAGATATGTGTACACATCATGGAGACCGTGTTTAAATGTGAGTTTCTCCCATAGACAGAAAAATATGGACGTAGTGTCCGTGACGTCACCCGTAAGTTTCTAAAAAGCATTTTTGAAGTTCTTAGTGGGCGAGAGTCGGCCGTCGCCATCTTGGAATCACGTCACTGCGCATCACTCCCGGATACTCAAAAATGGGCAAAGAGGCGGGACGTGGGTGGAGCTGGTTGCTGAAACCACGCCCGCCTAGAGCGACGGTGGTGACAGCAGCAGCAATCCACCTGTCACTCAAGTGGCCACGCCCTAAATTATGCAGAACCTTAAGGCTTAATATAATTTAAACGAATGAATTATAAAAAAAAAATCACCCCCCTCACAGTTGACAAAATTAGCTATCTAGACTAAAACCGCTTTTTGTACCAGGCTGTAAACATATTTTTTTCTGCTGTAAAGAAAAACATGGGGAGTCTATGGAATTGACTCCCTTTTGGAGCCGGTCTCTAGTGGCCAGTCGATGAATTGCATTTTTAGTCACTTCCGTGTTGGTTTCAACAGAGAGAGCGAGAGGTTGCTGCTTGGTTTCACCACACGTGAGTTTCATTAGGTTCACCCGGCGATCATATTATAATTATTGAATTATTTTGTGTCCTCCACATAGTATTTTAGGTTTCGTCTGGGACTGAGGACGTTTAAATATTCAACCGCAGCAAGCCCACTGATCTGCCACCTAACATCATATTGAGCAAAACCCAACACAGCAGTAGGTCTACAATATTAGCCTAAGATCAGTTTACAGACAGGCTCATCGCCATGTGAGTTGTAGTGGGTGACAAGGTATGGTATTAAACAAACTAAGCTTGGTAACCTTATAATCGCTCATAGAAAAATACATCGGATATCATCATTTTTTTGTCATGACTAATATATTAATGATCCAGCATCATCTGTATTAAAGAGAAAGAATCACTTCACCCAATGTTTAAAGTGAATAAAATAAGTTCATTACACACAACTACTACTGAAGAACTTTCCTCTCTCATACCGGTCTCGTTTATGTACCAGTAGGGGGGAAAGCAGTGGACCAAACCACTGTTAGGCAAGGGAGGGACTCAAAACATTTATGAACTTAAAACGCTTGTTTGCCCTTATATTGTTTTACTACTTACACAGTCATTTCACATATACTATTTACAACACACAGAGATATTTTTAGGGGGGGCAACCCTCAGATGGGGGGGGGGGGGTCCTGTCCTTTTCCTGGCTAACCAAAAACCATCGCATAATGTAACTATATCATCGCCCAACTCTAAATGTAACTACAAAGCATGAAGATATTAACATATTATAAATATTAGCACTATGATTTTCTGTAAAGCTGCTTTGAAAACTTTCATGGAGTGCTGTATGACTGAATCCGTCTTGACAGTACTTGGGTTTAAAACCAAAAACTGTTCACCTTGTCAACCTAGTAGTTGGTTAATGATTACATACTACATGATGAAAATTGTAGTTAGTAATGTAATCTAGGTTACTTTTTGTTTTTATTTACTTTTTAATATTCCATTCTAACTATTTTTTAGATTACTTTTAGATTTACTTTTGCCGTTTTTATGCCTTTATTTCGATAGGACAGTGTAGTTGGACAGGAAGGGAAGTGGGAGAGAGAAGGGGGTGGGATAGGGAAAGGTCCATGAGTCGGGATTTGAACTCGCAGTGCAACGGCGCTATATGTTGGTGCGCTACCCACAAGGCTTTTTGGTGCCGACACTTCTAGATTAATTTTTACTTAATTTTAAACTTACCATTTATAATCGATAATACATTTAATACTTATTTGTTTCATACATTTTCCCCCAAATGGATCACAAATTTATTTAAATGACATTTGTGAATATAGTCTAAGATAAATGCTATGACACACAGTTGGATTTTTAGAAAGGATTAGGGAAAGTCAATAAATTATGAATAATTTACTGTCATTGTGAAAAACATGTAATTGTGTAATCTCTAAAAAAAAGTAACTGTAATCTGATTGTGAGCATTTCAATATGTAATGTACACTAATTACAAGTACTTGATTTTTGTAATCTGATTATGTAATCCAGATTACATGTGATCAGTTACTACCCAGCTCTGTTTGTGAGTGGTTGAGTTAATGATTATGGTCACAGATGAAGGGTGTTTAATAGACGGCTGCTGATAGAAAATTAATGACACAAATGTCGCTTTGAAGATGATTCAGTGAGTCAGACTGATTGGTGTTATCTTTCCATTAGTAGTTTAATCTAATGGTGTCATGTAAACTAAGGTTAATAGTTGGGTTTAATCAGCTAAATGAGTCATTAGGTGTTATTAATGTGCTTGTGAAGCTTTGGTTTTCAGTCAGCAGATCTGGTTTGTGTGAGTTTCTGTGTTGATATTAGTTCTGCTGGTGATGACAAATTCATATTTGTGTTGTTTTAATGCTGGTTTGGTTGTAATTCTCACTGCTCATGTAGAGTCTTCTGCTGCTTTGGAACGTGATTTATCTCTTTTATATAATGTCTTTTTCAGTAGCATGTGTTTTGTTACAAAATTTCGTGAGAGTTTTGACATTTGTTCTGCTGTAATTCACACTTTTATCTAACATGATGTTTGAGAGAGAGACGAGAGCTGTGTTACTCTGCTATGTGATGACCGGTTCTTCTGTTGGTCTTCGTCTGCAGTTTTAACTGTATATTAAGTTGTAATTTGTGCTGTTTCAGCAGGCCAGTAATTGCATTTAATTCACTCTTTTTACTCTCATTTGGCGCTTTAGTTTGTGCGCTGTGCATAATGATGCATCTCCATGCCATCTGACGATTAAGACAGCCTAATTAGATGCGTTTTAACGGAATCGAGTCGAGCCTGAGATTTGCGTAATGGGTTCAGGAGAGAAGTCTTGCGGGGTAAATTGCGTTAAGAATCGTTGCAGAGGTGAAGATGGTCTCGTCTAAATGGCTTTGCAGCAGTTTCACCTGCAGACTCGTCTCATTAGAAACTTCACATGAATTATGATCTGTAAGTATCAGACTGTAAAAGACAGCAGATCAGAACTAAACTGACGGGAGTTTCTCTGCAGATACTTTAACACTGACGTCTGTCTGAACTCATCAACCTCTCCTTCTATTGTTCTATCTATCGTTCTTTCGTTCTATTGCTCTATCTATCATTCTATCATTCATTTGATCTATCTATGTATCGTTCTATCGTTCTTTCGTTCTGTCTATCTGTCTGTCTTTTTTGTAATAGGCTGGGCCACAAAATTTAAAATGGAGTCAGATTCTACTGTGTGAGAAATTTGAGGTGTTAAAAGAATGACGTAAAACAGAAATAAGATTAAGGACGGTGTATTTACAAAGTTCATGGGACTTTAAAACAATACAATAAAAACCAGGAAAACTCAGTCTGTTAAAAGCATACAGTAATTGCACCATACCCTAAAAACAGTGCAAGAATCCTATTGTGTTGAAATGTCCCAGTGTGAGTCCACCAGTGTATATACAATCCGAGATGAGTGACAGTCAATTTGCTGTAAGTGAATCTGGAAAGGTAAGTCCACAAAAAGGAAGCTCCACAATCCAGGTGTGTGTTGTAGCTGCTAGTAGTGACTGACCCCTTTGTTTGGCATGCTGCTCTCTTTATATAGTTCCTGCTTCCTGTCATGTGACTGGTCACATGACAAGCCAGCCTATCTATCTGTTTGTCCATCTGTCTGTCTGTCCATCCATCCATTTATCTGTCTTTCTGTCCGTCCGTCCGTCCATCCGTCCATCTGTCTATCTGTCTGTCTATCTGTCCGTCCGTCTATTCATCTATCTATTCATCCATCTGTCCATCTATTTATCTATCTTTCTGTCTGTCCGTCTATCTATCTATCTATCTATCTATCTATCTATCTGTCTATCTGTCTGTCCGTCCGTCTATTCATCTATCTATCCTTCCTTCCATCCATCTGTTTATCTATCTTTCTGTCCATTCGTCCGTCTGTCTGTCTGTCTATCCATCCATCTATCATTCCATCCATCCATCCATCTATCAATCTGTCTATCTGTCTGTCCGTCAGTCCATCCGTCTGTCCATCTATCCTTCCATCATCCATCCATCTATCTATCTGTCTGTCTGTCCATCCATCTATCTATCCGTCTGTCTGTCTGTCCATCCATCTATCCTTTCATCCGTCCATCTATTTATCTATCTTTCTGTCCGTCCGTCCATCCATCATCTGTCTGTCTGACTATCCATCCATCCATCTATCTGTCTGTTTGCCTGTCTGTCTATTTGTCTGTCTGTCTGTCTGTCTGTCTGTCTGTCTGTCTGCCTGTCCATCCATTTATCTATCCTTCCATCTGTCCATCTATTTATCTATCTTTCTGTCCATCCGTCCGTCCGTCCATCCATCCATCCATCCATCATCTGTCTGTCTGTCAGTCTGTCTATCCATCTATCCTTCCATCCATCCATCTATCTATCTATCTATCTATCTATCTATCTATCTATCTATCTATCTATCTGTCTGTCTATTAGGGCTGTGCAAATAATCGCATGCGATTATGATGCGCATCTCTTCAGTAATGCCGGTTCCGTGATTAGTCGTAAATTTCCATCACGTGCAGTCAGACGCATTCATTATGGAGCGGCACTCACTACAAAGAGCCGAAAGAGCCGAAAGAGCATTCATTATCGCAGGCGATAATGAACGCGATATTGCGCGGCTTGTCAGTGAATTTCGGCTCTTTCGGCTCTTTGTAGTGAGTGCCGCTCCATAATGAATGCGTCTGACTGCACGTGATGGAAATTTACGACTAATCACGGAACCGGCATTACTGAAGAGATGCGCATCATAATCGCATGCGATTATTTGCACAGCCCTACTGTCTATCTATCTATCTATCTATCTATCTGTCTGTCTATCTATCTATCTATCTATCTATCTATCTGTCTTTCTGTCTGTCCATCCATCTATGTATCCTTCCATCCATCCATCTATGTATCTATCTTTCTGTCCATCCGTCCGTCTGTCTGTCCATTTATCTATCCTTCCATCTGTCCATCTATTTATCTATCTTTCTGTCCATCCATCCATCCATCCATCCATCTATCTATCTGTCTATCTGTCTGTTATTCTGTCTGTCTATCCATCCATCTATCCATCTATTTGTCTGTCTGTTTTGTCTGTCCATCTATCTATCTATCTATCTATCTATCTGTCTGTCTGTCTGTCTGTCCATCCATCCATCTGTCTATCTGTCTGTCAGTCTGTCCCTCTATCCTTCCATCATCCATCTGTCTGTTTGTCCATCTGTCCATTCGTCCGTCCGTCCGTCCGTCCGTCTATTCATCTATCCATCTATCTATCTGTCTATCTGTCCGTCTGTCCATCCCTCTATCCTTCCATCATCCACCTATCAATCTATCTGTCTATCTATCTGTCTCTTTGTCCGTCCATCCATCCGTCTGTCCATCTATTCATCTATCCATCTATCTATATATCCATCTGTCTGTCCGTCCGTCCGTCTATCCATCTGTTCGCCTGTCCATCCATCCATCCATCTATCTATCTATCCATCTGCCCATCTGTCTATGTGGCCTTTAAACTACTCCAGACTTTCTGCTCTTGCTTTCTCAAGTCTTGACACACCGTTTTTTTGTGTCTCTGGCTATTTGTTCTTTCCCAGAATCCTCTGCTGCTCTTCCTGTCTAGAGAGCAGAATGACCCATGTGTCATATATTTTAATGTCATTTGTCAGGAACGTGATGCTGTATGAATCACACTGTGGAGTTTGATATTTCAGCCGTTGGCTGTTATTTTTTTTTTATTCATTTATTTTTTTTGCTCTCAGGACACTTTTTCTTAAAGTTCAGTTGACTCTCATGAGACACACTGACGTTCACAGCTTCAGTGATGATGATGCTCACTGTATCCATGGTTACACACACACACACGCACACACAGTCAGGAAATCCCTGGTTATCCAGGCATCATATAACCTTGAATTCTCCTGGAATAATCCATATCACTTCTCTTCTCCTGTCTAAAGAGTGAGTACACATGCAGTGAAGTGAAGAAGCACATAATCATCTAGTTGATGCTGTGAGTGAGTTGCAGTGACCCACACGTGTTCCAGGTTCAGTTCTCCTGAGGGTCTGATCAATGCTGACGACTCATGCGTGGATGAAACCAGAAAGCTTCCGGTTCTCAGGCCTGATCTGATCCACGAGCCGCCCACCATGCGAGGGAAACCTCGGTGTAAGCGGTTAAACTTAGAAGATCTATGTGATGATGAATCCACAACAGAAGAGAAAGACACACGACAGACGGAGGAGGGCGAGAAACCTGGAGAATCAACCGGATGAGCCATTTTAGGAGGCTGACCACACACGCCTTAGAAAGCACTCATACACGTGTGTGTGTTCTCTTTTTTTAGAGGTATCGGTGTGATGTTGAAGCTCCACTCTTACAGGAGTGTTTTTAGAGTCGTGAAATCCTTCACAGCCCATTTTACTTCCATATTCAGACATTTCTGAGTGAAAGCCATCATTTAAATAATAACACTTTACATTAACTAATGGGACATTAATTTAATGTAGTTAATTGAAATGAGCAGTATATTTGTTATAGTACATATTAATATTTGTTAATGTTTGTTAATAAAAAATGTTCATGTTAGCTCATGTTAGCTAATTGAATATTATTTACAGATGCAACTTCTGATTTTGGTAATGCACTAGTAAATGTTGAAATAATGCTTTAGAAGTATTTTTCACTGTTTTTACACTTCTACGTTTAGTAAATGAATGTTAAAGTGCTCCTATTATGGGACATGATAGGTTCATGGCCTAATGGTTAGAGAGTTGGGCTTGTAACCCAAAGGTCGCTGGTTTGATTCCTGCACAAGCGCTCTTTGCACCTTCAATACCATGACTGAAGTGCCCTTGAGCAAGGCACTGAATTGCTGCCTGGGCACTGGAGCAATGGCTGTCCACTGCTCCGGGTGTGTGTTCACTTCTCACTGCTGTGTGTGTGCACACAAATGTAAATGCAGGGGACCAATTTTGAGTATAGGTCACCATACTTGACAATAGGTTGTCACTTTTTTCACTTTCATAATATGCATTTATTTTTACCTTATTTGCTGAACGACTCCCAAACAGTTCACTCAGCGATTCATTTCCTCCTTTGTGTGAAGCTAATCTGCAGTGATTGGTCCGATGACCCAGTCTGTTGTGATTGGTCTACTGCATGTAGCACATTTCGGAAACGAAGAGCACATGACCATTTCATTAAACACCCAAACAGCCATGGTGTATGCATTAGCCCAGGACAGTTAGGGTATGTAGAAAAACTCCCATCTCATTTTCTCCTCCAACTTCAAAATCGTCCTACGTCGCCGTTTTACCCTTATTTTGTAAATGGGGAGTTTGGGAGTTTGAAGTTGGAGGAGAAAATGAGATGAGAGTGATTTACCCTCTCAGTGCAGAGCACAGCATCTTCTCCACATGAAGCTATAAAGGAATAATGTGTTTGAGGGAGGGGGGCTTCCAGTTTTAAACTGCATTGTGTATTATAATGTGACTAATGGCTCAATATTTGATTAGCTGATTTTGTTCATAAGAACAGCAGCTGCTATCACAGAATATCCCTGCTCTTGTTCAGCAGTGATGTTGAGCTGAACTTTGGTCCGGATGCATAATGTGAAGCACAAACTCTGTTGTCATGGAAACGGCAGGCTGCTGATGAGGGTTTGTGTTGACAGACTCATGCAGAAGCGGTGACTTCAGCAGTTTTGTGCTGTTCGTCTGGGGCGGTTGGTAACAGCGAGCGTTGGGCTTTAATTGTGCCTCATATGCATTAGACACATGTTCAGAGTCCTCTGTGTGTGTGTGTGTGTGTGTGTGTGATGTTTGTGTAATCTGGGTCGGAGGTCTGTGGAAGTCCTGGTCTCCATGGAGACCATTGTAAGTGAAGTTCCCGTGTCCATGGCGACGAGAAGCGATGTGGAGTGTGTGTGTGAAAGGTAATTATGAAAGCAGAGCAGGAAATGATGTTGACTGGAGGTTAAACAGGTGCGGAGGACCGCAGCCCCGGAGAGCAAAACGCGCGCTGAAGAGCCCTCGCTGGGGTCCGCGGGTCAGGACGAGTCGAGTAAATGTCAACACTTGTAATACATTAGAGAGAGAGACTCGTTAAACATGAGCTCAGGATTAACGCCCTGAGACAAAACGCCGTCTGATGGAATGAAGTGAGTGTTTGCTTGTGGGAAACTTCGCTGATCATCATTCCACTCGTGTCACAAATGTCCACACTTTAAGTGTTTTGAAATCAATGGAGTATGGATGACCATCTCCACCACTGAATGAAAAATAAAAGAAGCTAACTGCAATTTTTTTATCTCACAATTCTGACCAGTGTTAATTTCGTCAGTGAAGATGACGACGAAAAATATTGGTTAACAAACATTTTTTTTCTGTGACGAAGACGAGCTCAAACTAATATCTGATGATAAAAAGTATGGCGAAACTTATGCCGCCTCTTCGTTAACAAGACGAGACGAGACGAGACGGGACGAGAATGTTATTTGAGGATTACCGGACACTGAAAATACATCCTATTAGCTTACTGTCCTCTTTCAAAATGAGCGTCTCTGTCATTAGATTGCAGTTGGATAAGGGGCGTTTGCATGTCTAGTCTCACTATGGCAGCCGCAATGGAAAGACAGGCTACCAAAATGTGAACTTGCGATCTGAAACAATGGCCTCAGCACCTGAAGGGTTAGGGATAGAGTCACCAGATGTGCCGTTGTCCCCGGTAGTCACAATTCGTTTTCGATTAACTTAAAGCTAGTGAAGGCGGGATAGGCGGAATCGCGCTGATAGACAAACAGCAGAAGTGCTCTCTCTCGCGCAGGCTCCACTTCTTCTGTTCTCAGACAGCGTGCGATCAGTGCTCAAATGCACACACAGTATCCAAATGTGAGTATCTCACGTAAGTTATGGCTTAAGTGAACGTAAACAGGTGGGTAAAAACTGAATGTGTCAGTATTACATGCATCCCTTCCGTCCTAAAGGGACAGCATTCCTAATGAAATAACTATCTGTCATTAATGTTAACCAAAAGATGTTAAATAAATGTATAGCCTACATGTTAATTAAACTTACTGTATCTGAAAAATGAGTTTAATTTATATATATATATATATATATATATATATATATATATATATAGCATTCACTCAGTATCATCTCATTTTTAACCAAGATGGCTTTTAGCTGGTTTTTAAAGGGATAGTTCACCCAGAAAAGAAAATTGTCATAATTTATTCAAGTTTTCCCAAATTCAATCCTTGATTCTAATTTATGATAAGCTTTGATTTGGTCTAAAGAATTAATGATTATTTTTGTTTGAAGACTAAAATAGCTACCAAAATAAATGTTGGTAACTGCAGTCTGATTAAAAGTAATGACTAAAAGTTAACAAAAATGCAATTTTTTTTATTTAAATAATTAAAATGTGACTAAGACTATCAAGCATTTTAGTCTCAAGATAAAGACTAAGACCTATAGTTAAATAGTCTAAAACTAAAACGCCTGTTAAAATTAACACTGATTCTGACTTTTTTCTTGCAATTTGCGAGCAGTTTTGGGGTACAAGCATTACAAGTAACGTGAGTTACGTAATAATATTACTTTTATCAAGTGACTAGTAAAGTAATGCATTACTTTTGAATTTCTAAGAAAATATCTGAGTTACTTTTTCAAATAAGTAACGCCAGTTACTTTTCCCCCCCATTTCTTGATTGACAAGTCTCCTGTCAGGAAATTGGGAGTAAACATGATGTTACTGTATTCTAGACTAAATGTGAACATGTATTAATTCATCTCACTCACAAAAAAACAGATTCAGTATTCCTCAAAATGAATAAAAACTGTGAAATGCAAACTCTGACGCAACCCTGCAATAATTAAATATGATAAATAAAATAAATATCCTTTATGTATTTAATACCATTTTATTAACCAGTGTCTTTGCAGCTGACTTTAAATCATGCAATTCAGTCATACTAATGTAAGCAAAAATTACATTACATAAACTAACATTTGTGCTTCATTTTTTTTATAGCTGAAGAGTGATCTCCTGCATAAATGAACTTTTCTTTCAGCCTGAGGTGAATTCATTTCACTTTTGGTGTAAAAGGGCTTTCACATTAGAATTGTTTTATATTAAAAACAAAGAAGCAAACCCTGCCCAGATTTAAAAAGTAACACAAAAGTAATGTATTACTCATTACTTTCCATAAAAAGTAACTAAGTAATGTAATTAGCTACTTTTTCAGGGAGTAACGCAAAATTGCAATGCATTACTTTTAAAAGTAACTTTCCCCAACAGTGTTTGCGAGTTTACCTCTTGCAATTCTGACGTCTTTTCTAAGAACTGTGAGTGCATTTGAATGCACTGTTTGGGTGCATTTATGTTCTGGTCTCCATAGAAATCCATTTTAATACAGGGTAAAAAAAAAAAAAAAAACATTGACTGAAACTGGCTGTCGTTCTGTCATTCTATCTAGCTATCTATGTATCTATCGTTCTGTCATTCATTCGTTCTATCTATCTATCTATCTATCTATCTACCTATCTACCATCTATCTGTTGTTCTGTCGTTCTATCTATCTGTAAAGGCTATTAAAACTTTTGTGGTTGGTTTTGTCAGGTTAAAGGTATGCAGATATTGATAAACTTCTCCAGTTTTGTGAATTTAGTTTAATTGAATGTATTTTTTTATTGCTGCCTGTATTGAAATCCAGCAGCTATAAATGAAAATCCCAGTTTCTCTGTTCCTCTGATCGCTTACATCATCCAGCATGCTTGGACGTGCAGCAGTGACTGAAAAACATCTGTGTGAGAACTGACCGTGTCGTCGAGTTATCTGTGGTTTTGTCCACACGTTTAATTGCATCCTCCTCTTCCGCCTTACTGTTGATTTGAGGTGCTGCAGTGTGCGGCGTCTTTCATATGTTGATCTCCAGGTATAGAGGAGCATGAGTCACTATTATTGCGTTATCGGCACACAAACGACACTCTTCAGCTTGAACTTGTGTTTTTGCAGATGGACTGAAACTGTAACGCTTCTGCTCGACGACTCCTGTCCTGCAGACATCTGCTGATGTTCCTCCTGTCTAAGCGCAGAACATGAGCGATGCGTCAGCACAGTCAGCTCTTTAATTGTTTGTGGTCAATGAAGCTGTTTTTGTGATGCTGCCAGAATCTCAGTCGGACACAAACAGTGAGGCCCACCGCCGCGCGCTGACGTCACGGCTGGAATTAGGATCATGTTGTCCTAAAGAAGCCTGTATTTATAGCCATAATCATAAAGCCAGCGAGCTGTTTTACATGCAATGACACAGACGTGCCGTTGTGACACGAATAAAGCTGGCGTGGTGTTTTCTTCGGGATGTTTTCCTGTTCCTCTGTCTGTCAGGAACGCGTACGGATCCGTTAGACTTAATTATCTGCTCTCAATAGAAACGCACGCTCTTCCCACAGACTCCCGACCGGAAGACGCGCCACAAACTTCCAGAAGAAAAGGAAATGAATGAACCCCGAATAACGTGGGTGTCAATAACAAACCCCAGTCGAGTCACGCCGGTCGCAGAAAATCCACGATGTGATCGCGCGTTTTAATATCCACACCACGACCTGTGAGAAAGACGCACAATGAGGCTCATCATCTCTTTCCCGCACACAAAGCCCGGTAATACTGCGCTAATGTGAGCCGTGACACTTTATTCCGGGTAATTTCAGCAGCTCATTTACAGGTGATTACAGACGGGCAGAAGTGAGATAAATGGCTCCAGAGGTGTGGAGCGTGACCTCGGCCCACGGCGGACATTTCCAGACACTTTCACAACAAAATGAGCAGAAACAGCTGAAGATCACAGCACTGATCTGCTCAATGTGTGAAGAAACATCACACTCCCTCACAGACACATTAGGACCATCATGAGTTCCTGCTTACCATGATGAACCATATTATGGGAAGAGATTTATATATTTACAGTTTTAAATATATATATTTTTATATTTAAATTGTTCTAAAAATGTATTATATACACTAATGATCAAAAGTTTGTGAATGCTCACCATTTATTAGATCAAAAATATAGTAAAAATGGTGAAATATTATTACAATTTCAAACAGCTGTTTTCTATGTGAATATCTGTTAAACTGTAATTTATTTGTGTGATGCGCAGCTGAATTTTCAGCATCATTACTCCAGTCTTCAGTGTTACACGATGCTTCAGAAATCATGGAAATATGCTGATTTGCTGCTCAACAAACATTTCTGTACAGCAAATATTGTGCTGCACATATACCACCAAAAGTTTAGACTAACTAGATTTTTTTTTTAAATAATCAAGGATGCATTACATTGATCATTAAAGTGCCAGTAAAGATGTTTATAATGTTTCAAAAGATTTCTATTTCAAATAAATGCTGCTCTTTTAAACCTTATATTTATCTAAAATTCTAAAAAAATAAAATGTATCAAAGGTTTCCACAAAAATATTGGGCAGCACAACTGTTTTCAACACTGATGATAATCAGAAATCGGAAGAATCAGAATGATTTCTGAAGGATCACACTGAAGACTGGAGTAATTCAGCTTTGATCAGAGAAATCATTTTAACAGATATTCACATAGAAAACAGCTGCAGAAGAGACTTCTGTCTAAAACAAAGGAAACAGAATTACTTAATTACTAAATCATAAGTTTACAAACACCTCGCAGATTCTGCAAAATGTCAATTGTTTTACCAAAATAAGGGGATTATACAAAACACATCGTATTTTTTTATTTAGTACTGGCCTGATTAAGATATTTCACATAAAAGATGTTTACATATAGTCCACAAGAGAAAAGTTGAATTTATAAAAATGACCTTGTCCAAAAGTTTACATACGCTTGATTCTTAACACTGTGTTGTTCCTGAATGATCCACAGCTGTGTTTTTTGTTTAGCGATAGTTGTTCATGAGTCCTTTGTTTGTCCTGAACAGTTAAACTGCTGCTGTTCTTCAGAAAAACCCTTCAGGTCCCACAAATTTGTTGGTTTTTCCACACTTTTGTGTATTTGAATCCTTTCCAACAATGACTGTGTGATTTTGAGATCCATCTTTTCACACTGAGGACAACTGAGGGACTCGTATGCAACTATTACAGAAGATTCAAACACTCACTGATGCTCCAGAAGGAAACACCATGCATTAAGGGGGTGTAAACTTTTGAAAAAAAATGAAGATGTGTGCATTTTTCTCATTTTTTCTGAATATTATATATTTTTTTTCATTAAGTAATGCCCTTCAGAAGCTACAGAAGATGCTTACATATTTCCCAAAAGACAAAAGAAGTAAAAATTTACCCTGATCTTCAAATTAAATGAATGCATTGTGTTTCCTTCTGGAGCATCAGTGAGTGTTTGAATCTTCTGTAACAGCATGTGAGTCCCTCAGTTGTCCTCAGTGTGAAAAGATGGATCTCAAAATCATACAGTCATTGTTGGAAAGGATTAAAATACACAAAAATGCTGGAAACCAAAGAATCTGTGGGATCTGAAGGATTGTTCTTTGCTCCTGTAAACGTCTGGAAGCAAAGTTTCCTTTAGCAAAGAAAACCAGTCTGCTCTTGGCTTATGTTGAAATCCTCAGACATTCTTCTTTACAAATCCTCATTTTGCACTTCTAATTCGTGACTTTTGTTTTGCTCTCTCCACTGCGTGTCCGTGTTCATTCATGTGAAATTATCTTATTTAGGTCAGTACTAAATAAATATAACATGCATTTTGTATGATCCCTCTTATTTTGGTAGAATAAATAACATTTTGTAGATTCTGAAAGGTGTATATAAACTTTTGACCTCAACTGTATGTACTGTATATGTATATGTATATGTGTAGGTATGAATAAAAGCCAATATACTTTTACCATACTTTTTAATACTATGTAAATATATTGTGTGTTTATTAATTGGAAATATCCCCACAGCATGAGGTGGCGTCAGTGACACTCTGCCAGCTCCCAGAATGCCTTGCAGAGGAGGAAGTCTGTCTGTTCAGATGCCTCAGTGTGTGTGTGTGTGTGTGTGTGTGTGTGTGCGCGTTGGCTGACTGCTAATTTAGTCTCAGTTGTCATGGATTCATCAGAGATATTGTTTATAAGGTCTTTCCATCGTCACACAGTCTGTTGTCGTTCTTTATGAATTTATGTAAACGAGGCTCTGTCAGAACGACATGATGAATGATTGAGTGTCTGATCATCAATCTGTGGATCTGGTCCAGTTTAACACCCAAGAATCTTCCAGTACATAGAAACATCCTTGAGTTCAGTTCTGACGATCCCTGAATGCGATGTGACGAGCTCAGTGAGAACGTCCATCCAGATGTTGAATTTGCGGGGCGGTCTGGCCTAAAGGTTAGAGATTGGACCTGTAACCTAAAGGTCGCGGGTTCAAATCCCATTACCGGATTGTAGGTGTGGGGAGTGAATGACCAGCGCTCTCTTCCATCCTCAATACCACGACGGAGGTGAGACCCTTCAGCAAGAGCCCAACCCCCAACTGCTCCCTAGGTGTGTGTTTGTGTTTGTTCACGACACACTGCTGTGCAGAGCACAAATTCAAAGTATAGGACACATACTTGGCCACACTTCACATCACTCACTTATTATGAATGAAATCATAAGCGTGTCTCTTTTATTCCGTGTCAAGCGTCTGCTGGTTTGTCTGGATTCTTTTGGCCTCTGTGATTTGACCCAGTTTGTGTCTGAACACCTGCTCACCTCCTTCTGGCTGTTCGTCAGTGCACCGAACGTGTCTCCTCACACTGACCCGTCTGTCCGTGTCCATCTGAGCAGTGTCAGGTGTTTTTCTGGAGAGTCGTCTTCACTTTCTCAGACTTCGGTTCTGTTGTATAAATAGTCAAACTGTGAAGAAGTGAAATTGTTTTATTGTTGCGTAATTAAAGCACGAGCGCTGACGAGTCTGTGAAACCCGCGAATGACGCACGCAGGATCCCGATATGCAGAAATAACAGCGAACTGTGAACGCTTGGCTCTCGCATGCGGCCGTTCCTGTGGATTCACAGTCAGACAGAAATCATGTCAGATTCTCTTCAGTGCCTTCATCTGCTTTTTTTCACACAGATTCTCACAGTGTGCACACAGCGTTCAGCCGGGGCTTAAAAATGTGAAAGTAGGATTTTAGATTTCTCTTAAATCTCTGATTTTTGGCTTCATTTCTCATCACTGTAACTTTATTTCTCAGAGCTGCTCTTGAAAAGCGAAAGATTGTAGAAACAAAAGATTATGTGGCAATAAAACAGTGTTTGTGAGAAGTGAAGTCGCACTCTGCAATGACGCTGTGTCGTGGTGTTTGAGTCACAGTCATTATGGAGATTGTTTGATGATTGTCATTACTGCGGAAACGATACACATCAGCTCTAACACACGTTCACACGATTACAGCCTGATCATGAGGGACTTATTCTCACAACTCACTTAGCATACACTTAGTGGATATTTTACATTAATGTATATTCAGTTGGTTTACTTATTTTCCTAAACATTTATAAACTATAATGGTTAGGCCTAGGTTAGGGAGTCAGGCTTGTAACCGAAAGGTTGTGGGTTCGAGTCCCAGGTGCATCAGGGATTGAAGGTGGGGGGAGTGAATAACCCAACAAAGTCACCATACCATACTTGGCCACATGTCCTTTCCTTTTTTAAGTGCATTTTCTTATATTATTTGGCATTTGAAGGTATAAACAACTTTTTAATGAAATATGTTCAAATATGCAAATGAGGCATTCTCTAATTAAATATGCACTAATTTGCATAAATGTCCAGAACAGAAATCTGAACATTGGTTCATAATTCTTGTGTGATTTTGTTGTCATATTAGAGTTAAAGTTTTTTTTCTACAGGGTTTTGGATTTCACATTTTATCACTCCATAATACTGTCAACAGACATTTAAAAAAAAAAAAAAAAAAAAGTTGTTTAAACTTAAAGTGTTTGTGCTGCCTTAAAATTTTAAGTACAGTCAACATGAAATGTTAAGTTGTACTACATGAAAACATGGATATTTGAGTTGAGTAAACTTAAAATTTTAAGGCATCATGAACACTTACTTTTTTAAAGGAGAAGTTCATTTCCAGCACTAAAATATTACAGATGATGTACTCACCCCCTTGTCATCCAAGATGTTCATGTCTTTCTTTCTTCAGTCATAAAAAAAAATTGTGTTTTTGAGGAAAACATTACAGCATTTTTCTCCATATAATGGACTGATATGGTGATAAACGATTCCTCGGCTGATAAACAATCCCAGTCAAGGAAGAAGGGTCTTATCTAGCGAAACGATCAGTTAGTTTCATTAAAATAATACAATTTATATACTTTTTAATGTCAAACGCTCATCTTGTCTTTCTCTGTCTGGACTGTTTTTGTTCCGGTTCATGTCAGTTAGTGAATGTGGAAAAACTCCCATCTCATGTTCTCCCTCAACTTCAAAATCACTGTTTTACCTTTTTTGTTAAGGGTGTTTGATCTTCTTTGCATGTTCACTTTGTAAACACTGTGTCTGTTCTTCTGCAGTGATGTAGGATGATTCTGAAATGATTTTTGAAGTTGAGGGAGAAAATACGATTGGAGTTTTTCCAGATACCCGAACTGTCTTGAGTCAGAATACACAGAGTTCAGGGAGAGAAAGACAAGACGAGCGTTTGACATTAAACATTACTTAAATTGTATTATTTTTATGAAAATAACCAGTCGTTTCACTAGATAAAACCCTTCTTTCTCTGCTGGGATCGTTTGAAGCTGCATTTAAACTACATTTTGGAAGTTCAAACTCAGGGCCCCATATCAGTCCATTATATGGAGAAAAATACTGAAATATTTTCCTCAAAAAACACAATTTTTTAACGACTGAAAAAAGAAAGACATGAAGATCGTGGATGACAAGGGGGTGAGTATGTTAACTTTTTTAAAGTATTTTTTTACACTGCATTTTAACCATGTTTTTTGGGAGTAAAATGTTGTATAAATCAGTGTGAATGAAATATGAACGAACCTTCAGAATATAGAGAGGAATAAAACTGTAAAGTTTGGTGTTTGTAACAGAAAAAACTGTTTAAAGATCAAAACTTACACATGCAAATAGATAAAGAGAAATAAAATATACACTTGTTTTCAATATGAGTTGTATATTTTCTTAGGCTGTGCTGGTTACAACACCATTATTATGTATCATAGATTCACACGTGTATTTTTGGCTGTATAAGGCTACCTAACAAAAAAAAACTCAAAGCACATCTCAGTAGGTCATGTAATGATGCTTTGTGTGATTGTCATGTGAATGAAGGGCTCGTGCGCTGCATGTTTGGCCGTAACGGTGCAGCAGGACGGAGCGTCGAGCGTCATCCTCATGTGGGGTTTCATCGTTAGCAGGAGCGAGGCCGGCGTCAGCTGCCTTATTTCTGCTCTGTTCCTGTGCGACGGGAGATGAAGTGGGACACTGCTGAGACACACAATGAGTGTGAGTGTACTTGTGTGTGTGGTCAGGCAGTAAATCAGGAGCGGAAATTGGAAGTAATTTTTAGTAAGATCTGTGTTTTTGAGTCGAAAGCAGGTTATATTTGTGCCTTCTGAGTCACTGCTGGCTGCAGAATGCGATTAGAGCTCTGATAAGAATGAAAAAAAGTGTGTGTGTAAGAAAGTGTACTGCTTACTGTAATTACTGTACTACTTAACCATATTTTGGGGATAAATTTGTACCCAAAGGTGAGCAATTGAGGATGTCCTTATTTGTAAAACTGGTATAAAAATACATTTTTGAAATTGTAAAACATGCAGAAAGTACAGAAAGCTTACACAACAGTAATGTATTCGAAAGCAGAAAAGGTTTTCCCTTGCGTTTTTAAAAAGTTTCACATACACAACAATGTTTTCAAAGGTTTGTGTTTATATCCACGAAACTGCCAAAATTGCTGTATCACATATGCCAAGTCAGGAGTTGGTGCTGTCGCCTTGTTAGTAAACAGCACCTGTAAGGAAGTAAAACGGACACGTACTACGCATGTTTGTATACCTAACGTGTACTACGCACGCACATGATGTCCTCGTTTTCAAAGATTCCCGTATTGGGTGTTTACACGGAAATGATAATGATGGTGTTTTCAAAAACTACCACTTTGAAACCCATTTTCAAAATTATGCATTTTCAGTCACCAAAACACTGCTGTCATTTAAACAAACAGATAAAACACATAAAATGTTTCCAGTTATTGGCTGAAAACTTTGTTGTGTAAAAGTAAATGTGTGTGTGTGTGTGTGTGTGTGTGTGAGAGAGAGAGAGAGAGTCTTTAAGAGAGTAGTGTATGTGTGTGCAGCAGGTTTTGGCTAAATTTAGAATCTAAGAAACAGGGAAGCTTCTTTCAACCATGGAAAATAAATAAAAATAATAAATAAGGTAATTCCAATTTAATATTTCAACAATTTAACAATTTCAAATTCAATAAACTAAGGTAAACTTTTTATCTCACAGTTCTGACTCTTTTCATCAGCATTGCAAGTTATAAAGCCATATACAGTGGGTACAGAAAGTATTCAGACCCCCTTAAATTTTTCACTCTTTGTTATATTGCAGCCATTTGCTAAAATCATTTAAGTTCATTTTTTCTCCTCATTAATGTACACACAGCACCCCATATTGACAGAAAATTGTCAAATTGCTGACATTTTTGCAGATTGATTAAAAAAGAAAAACTGAAATATCACACAGTCCTAAGTATTCAGACCCTTTGCTGTGACACTCATATATTTAACTCAGGTGCTGTCCATTTCTTCTGATCATCCTCGAGATGGTTCTACACCTTCATTTGAGTCCAGCTGTGTTTGATTATACTGACTGGACTTGATTAGGAAAGCCACACACCTGTCTATATAAGACCTTACAGCTCACAGTGCATGTCAGAGCAAATGAGAATCATGAGGTCAAAGGAACTGCCTGAAGAGCTCAGAGACAGAATTGTGGCAAGGCACAGACCTGGCCAAGGTTTCTGCTGCACTTAAGGTTCCTAAGAGCACAGTGGCCTCCATAATCCTTAAATGGAAGACGTTTTTGGACGACCAGAACCCTTCCTAGAGCTGGCCGTCCAGCCAAACTGAGCTATCGGGGGAGAAGAGCCTTGGTGACAGAGGTAAAGAAGAACCCAAAGATCACTGTGGCTGAGCTCCAGAGATGCAGTCGGGAGATGGGAGAAAGTTGTAGAAAGTCAACCATCACTGCAGCCCTCCACCAGTCGGGGCTTTATGGCAGAGTGGCCCGACGGAAGCCTCTCCTCAGTGCAAGACACATGAAAGCCCACCTGAAGGACTCCAAGATGGTGAGAAATAAGATTCTCTGGTCTGATGAGACCAAAATAGAACTTTTTGGCCTTAATTCTAAGCGGTATGTGTGGAGAAAACCAGGCACTGCTCATCACCTGTCCAATACAGTCCCAACAGTGAAGCATGGTGGTGGCAGCATCATGCTGTGGGGGTGTTTTTCAGCTGCAGGGACAGGACGACTGGTTGCGATCGAGGGAAAGATGAATGCGGCCAAGTACAGGGATATCCTGGACGAAAACCTTCTCCAGAGCGCTCAGGACCTCAGACTGGGCCGAAGGTTTACCTTCCAACAAGACAATGACCCTAAGCACACAGCTAAAATAACGAAGGAGTGGCTTCACAACAACTCCGTGACTGTTCTTGAATGGCCCAGCCAGAGCCCTGACTTAAACCCAATTGAGCATCTCTGGAGAGACCTAAAAATGGCTGTCCACCAACGTTTACCATCCAACCTGACAGAACTGGAGAGGATCTGCAAGGGGGAATGGCAGAGGATCCCCAAATCCAGGTGTGAAAAACTTGTTGCATCTTTCCCAAAAAGACTCATGGCTGTATTGGATCAAAAGGTGCTTCTACTAAATACTGAGCAAAGGGTCTGAATACTTAGGACCATGTGATATTTCAGTTTTTCTTTTTTAATAAATCTACAAAAATGTCAACAGTTCTGTGTTTTTCTGTCAATATGGGGTGCTGTGTGTACATTAATGAGGAAAAAAATGAACTTAAATGATTTTAGCAAATGGCTCCAATATAACAAAGAGTGAAAACTTAAGACGTAGACTCAGAGAGTCAGAGACTCTCAAAGAGAGTTGTGTGAAAAGCCAGAACTCTAAAAATATTTTTTCTCAAAATACCACATTTAAATCGCACATTTTTCTCAGAATTCTTCATGTACATCTCACAATTATGTTTTGTTTGTTTGTTTGTTTGCCATTAATTAAACACAACAAAAAGGTAATTGCAACTTTTAAGTTTTAAGTTTATATCTCACAATTTTTATTTTCAGAATTCTTTATGATTTTTAATGACCTTTCCTCAAATTGTGAAAAACAAAGTCAGAATTGTGAGAGAAAAAGTTGCAGTTATTTATTTATTTCTGTAACAACAAGGCTAAGGACAACACACAACATCTTAAGCAAAGACAATGATTGACTTAGACTAACACGAGGGTAAATTTACACAGGTTAACAAGAAAGGCAGTGCTGAAACACACAGCACAGAGAGGATAATGTCGGCCTCGAGGGCCGTATAAGAGCAGACAGGGAGCTCAAGTGCATCCTCCGCTGTCATAATGGGAATGACACGGTTCTGCAGCCTCTGTGGTCACGTCAGGACGAACAAGAAACTCAGCGTTGACCTCTGTTGTCACATCAGGACAGACTGAGAGTTCAGAGGTGACCACTTTGGTCAAAACTGGACAAGCTGGATGCTCAAGGATGGCTTCAAGACAGAACAGACAGCAAACTCACAGGCTGGCATCAACACAAGACTGAGCTAATGGACTGGAGCAGACTCTTGGACTGGAACGGACTCAAGGACCGGAGCGGACTTATGGAATGAAGCAGGCTCTGGAACATATTCACGGACTGGAGAGAGCTCAGGAGGAGAAGTACAGCAGTGTGTAGCCCAAACACACATAATGGCTACCGCCATTACACAGAGCACTGAGGATTGGGCAAACGCCTCTGTGGCAGCCACTGCTGAGGCTCTTGGGATACCAGATGCTCTGGCCAAAACCAGCCGTGTGTCCGCCAAACTGGACATCAGCCCCAAATGTCCAGGGAGCGTCTGTGTGTTTTCTAATGGGGAACACTTGGGTGGCGTCCGTGACGGCTGCAGGACCGTTCTCTTTAAGACTGATCAGAGGAGTCATTCGGTTCACAGCGATGAAGAGCGACGGGTGTGAAATATGAATATGAAAGTGTTTTGAGCATCTACAGTGAAGAACACTTGTGCTAAAACAAAATATGCAAATAAATCCTGTCCTGCGAACACACAGCACTTACCAAGCACACATCTGTAAGAGATTTGATCCAGAAAATAACACACGGCCCAGAAAAACAACTCCCGTTTGCACACACTCATTAAGTGTTCAGTTTGAGCGGCTCTATTTTGATCATGTTCATTAGGTGCCGCTCCACTGTTTACACGGCCTCTGTCAGGAAAACAGTCTGATTACATTTGACGCCCATTACAGACATGTTGTTGTGTTGATGTCTCTGAGAATTGTTCCTCAAGCTCTGTTTTGTTCTAGAGAGCCGGTCCGTCACATTAATGAGCGTGGTGTATGAGGTCAGCGTGATGAACTGGGGAAATAAAGAGCGCGTCTGTTTTTAGGCCGGGTCGGCGGCTCTGACGCAGCGTTACGGGTCGTTCTGTTTGTCGTGGGAGTCCCGCCGCTGACTCCTCATGTTATTAACGTTCGAGTGTGTCATTTGTTTGATGTTAAAATACTCGTATCTGGGATTCACGTTCAGAGGCGCTATAAATAAGTCAACGGAGGGTGACTATCCTGAGCCGAAACGTCACACGCGGCAGACGCCAGCGGTTAAGAGCATTACACGCTCACCACGCTTTATTCAGGTTCATGCGTTACATCACAAATCACAAATACACTGATATTGTTGAATGGCGGTGAGTCGGTGTAGATGGCGCAGTTGTGACACCTACCTGATCTGCTTGAGTCTCTTTTGTGTAAATGATGTCTATATAGCACTAGAAATAATGAGTCTATGTAATGTCTATGGTAATCTCTTTGCTTGTTACATCTACTTTCTGATTTTAATGCATTTATGCCATTTAGTTCGTTCTTACACATAACGTTTTGGAGTGGATTTATAGTTTTATTTAATATTATGAAATATTAGTTTTTTGTGGACTCTCGTGGTTCTCTTTTATTCAGTTGGTTTCCTCAAATAATTAGACCAAATAATTGAACACCCACACTGTTAAACATGTTGTACGCTTTTGAACATCCTTAAATCAAGACAGATTTAATTTGAAGCATAATGAGTTAAGATGTTCAATTCTAAAAAGTGAATTTATGTCAGTGCTGGGTAGATAAACTTATATCTATAATTCTATACTTACAAACTGTAGTCCATTACTTATTACAGATTATGACTGTATTTAGTACTCTTTTTAGGTAATGTAATTTTTAGATTACTTTTGATTGCAATTGTTTACCATTTAGATTACAATTGATTTACTGCTATTGTATGAATAATATGTAATCATGTAATCCATAAAAAGTAACTGTAATCTGATTATGAGAATTATAAAATGTAATATACTTTAATTATGAGTATGTGTAATCCAGATTACATGTTTTTGCAAAACTCTAAACACATTCTCACTCACTAAGACACAGTTTGCTCTGTGATGAACTTGTGATGCAAAACCCGAAACACACGAAAGCAAAAATTAAGCACAACTGCAACACGGCTGTCATCGTTTACACACAACAATTCAAAATTATTCACACTTGTTTCTAAATATTTAAATATACAAAATATAAGCCAGTTCAAAGTTTAAATATTGAGATTTAAAAAACACTCAAAAGAAATCACACCCAAGTTTGGTGAATATACCAAAAAAACAGAAAAATACACACACACACGTGACACTCAAATAGCAGAAGCACACACCAAATCTGCAAAACCATACGCTAACTCTCGACTTTTGACTCAGTTTTCAATTTCATAAACCACAACACACAATTCTCTGTGTAACACACAAAACTCTAACAGGAAGTATCTTGATTTCCTTTTTCAAACACAACAAATCAAAATGCACATTAATTCATCATTGCCTCACACAAACTCCCCACTTGTGCAAACACTCATTGCGTTACTTAACACCAAACAATCATGGCTTTAGAATAAGCCTTGGAATATGCTTTGGAATAATCACCTGTTTCAAAATTATGTTTGGTTTCTGTCCAACTACACATGGTTGATATACACTACCAGTCCAAAGTTTTGAACAATACGATTATTAATGTTTTGTTTTGTTTCTCTTCTGCTCATCAAACCTGCATTTATGTGATCCAAAAACAGCAATATTGTAAAACAGTTTTACTATTTAAAATAACTGTTTTATAGTTTAATATATTTTAAAAGTAATATATTGTAATATATTACAGTGTCAATTGAGGCTTCAGAAATCATTCTAGTATGCTGTTCAAGAAACATTTATTTTATTATTATAAATATTTAAAGCAGTTGAGTACATTTTTTCAGGATTCTTTGATGAATCAAATGATATAAAGTTCAGCACTGGTCTGAAATAAAAAACCTTTTGTAACGTTATTCACTATTCAAAAGCTTGGAGTCAGTATCTTTTTTTTTTTTCTGGGAAAAAAATTATAGAAATTAACAATTTAAAGACACTTTAAATTGATCAAAAGTGAGAATGAAGACATTTATAATGTTACTACAGATTTCTATTTCAGATAAATGCTGTTCTTCTGAACTTCCTATTCATCAAAGAAACCTGAAAAAAATTCTACTGAGCTTTTTTCAACATAATAATAATAATAATAATAATAATATGTTTTTGAGCAGCAAATCAGAATACTTGAATGCTTTCTGAAGGATCGAGTGACTGGAGTAATGATGCTGAAAATTCAGCTTTGAAATCACAGGAATAAATTACATTTTAAAATATATTCATATAGAAAACTATTATTTTAAATAGTAAAAATAATAAAACATTTTTACCATATTTGCTCTACTTTGGATCAAATAAATCCAGGCTTAGTGAGCAGAAGAGACCTATTTAAAAAAATAATAATTAAAAAAGTTCAAAAACTTTTGACTGGAAGTGTATTTCTTTTCTTTCGTATTGTGTAATACTTTATTCACAACCACAAATGCTTACAGTAAAAAAAATCTTGCTTGTTTACTGTGAATCTCTGCCAATTACTTTCAGTCTTGTACAGAAATGTACACAGGAGCTCATGAAAGAAGAGCTTTAGGTTTTGAATAAATGTGTGTATATGACATGCAAAAATATAATATGAGGGCAAAGGTGTTTGCAATGTATGAGAAATGTTTGCTTTTGAGATGTGTTTCTGATATTTTAAATGCTGTGCTTCATTTTGCAAGAGATGTGAGGCATTTTGCATTTTGTGTTTGCAATTCTTGGATTTGTGTGTAAAGTTTCGAAAATGTGTGTAAGCAGCAAAAAAAACTGTAAGTGTTCAGTTTGAGCAGCTCTATTTTGATCATGTTCATTAGGTGCCGCTCGACTGTTTACACGGCCTCCGTCAGGAAGGCAGTCTGATTACATTCGACGCCCATTAAAGACACTTTGTTGTGTTGATGTTTCTGAGAATCCTTCCTCAAGCTCTGTTTTGTTTTAGAGAGCCGGTCCATATGTATGTGTGTGTGTGTGTATATATATATATATGCAAAATAATTACTATATACAGTAAACATTCTTTTTTTGTAACTACATGCACTGGACACTGTGTTGTCCATTATTTGATGTAGTGTCTATGGAATGATCTGTAGTGCGTGTATTATTGACTAATGCGTGTATGATTTGAAGGCTTTGTTTGATTTTGAGTAAAGGTGAAATGGTTTTGAAGCAATTGTTTGATTTTGCCAGAAGAGTCAGGGTTTCAGTGAATTTAGTTTGAACATTTGGATTTGTGTTTAAGGTTTTGAGGAAATGAGTGATGGTTTCAAAAAATGTGTTTTAGCATTTCAGAAAAGCTGTAATCTAAATAGTTGAGCAGGATTATTTTGCACCTCAAATATCATGACTAGATGACAGGGTTTATGTTTGTTTGGTGCTGGTTTGATGTAGTGCTACAGCAAAGGTTAAGGAGCTGGTTGAGCAGCTGGTTAATTCAGTATAAAGCACAGCAGCATCCGAACACATCATGCTGAGAGGTTCTCGGCTGGCGTTTCCAACCCGTCTGATCTTCATTCAGCGGAGGTTTGTTTGCGACTGCAGGCTGTTTCTGCTTCAGAACTGATTCACGGGTTTGGGTTTTTTGCTGCTCAGTTCTGATCTGACGCTGTGATATCAAATCTTCACAGCTTGACCTTTGTGATAAACCAGTTGCAAAAGCGCTTTGAGCAGCTGCTGACGTCAGTGCTGCTGGTCAGAGAACGACATCAGAAATACACTTACTAAAGCACGCTTCCTCATCTAGTTGTCCAATTAACCTAATATTAACTGGTCACGTGAATATGTTGCGTTTCCGATGGCTTCTTATCAAACTAAGCCTGGCATAGTCAACCAGCTTCACTAAACAAGCAGCTCACCAGCATAAACCAACCAGCGGTTAGTTAAGTATGTTGGTACACTTCAAAAAATGATTTCCTTCCTCAATATTTTTGTCCTGTTTTCCAGCTCAAAACATCGTTAAACCAGGAACAAATATTTGCCACTGGGGGCAGAAAAATAGTCTTGCTTTTCTTTCGAACTAAGTTTATTCTCAAAGTTATTTAGTTTCAATAAATTTTTTTTCAGAATCCTTCCATGTCTTGTGTCATTTTGCTTCTCAAGCAAATGAATCTAGATTCAAGAATGTTTAGATATCTGACCAAGATTAGCAGATTATTACTTTACAAAAAAGATAACTAGTAAACTAATGCATTAAGTATTTAAGGGGAGACATTGCAAGCAAAAACACAGTTTTTTCATGCACCTGTCAAGTTTGAGATTTTGGGTTTTTGGTTTTTCATAAAGTGTTTTTTCAGACTAGTGGAAAGAAAACATCCAAGTGCTTTTTTATAGCACTTTATCCATTTGTGTCAATAGATTTCAATTACAATACAGAGTTTTAAAGGCCGTTTTCTCAAAATGAGTTTTTTTCTCCTACACTGAGCCATAAATCTACACTTCAGCTGCACTTACACACACCAAACATTTTTATTCCTATCTATATCCTGAAGGTTTTTACAGAGGGATTTGTTCATATATAATTTGCTTGATTTTATACAACATTTTATTCCCCAAAAAGTTGAAATAAAAAAAGTGAAAATATATTGTTTTCTATCTGTTCTAAGTATTTTCTGAATTATGGAGTGACAAAATGAGATATGCAAAAACATTTGACTCCAATATTGTACTAGAAATGTACTAGAAATATATGCAAATTAGCACATATTTCATTAAATAATGATAAATAATCATTTGCATATTTAAACCTAACATTTTAGAAAACTTGTAATACAAAAAATGTTTGTAATTATCAATGTAATCAATCAACTGGGTAAGGCGATACTATTAGTTATTTTTTTTTAATCCCTATTGACCTGCAGTGTCTCACCTTAACTAACAATAAGCAGTACATTTGTTAAAGTATTCATTAATCTTTTTAATAATAGTTATTTAAAATACACTGATAAATGCATGGACAATATTCAGAAAGTGCTCATAAATACACAGTTACTAACAAAAAAAGGCAAAGAATTCATTGAATTAAATGTGTAATTTTAAATGTGGAAAAACTGAAATAGTATTTTCTTGTAAAACATACTCCAATATTTTTTGTTTTATTGATAACTTAAAAAAAAAAAAAATCTTTTCACTGTTCATGTTAATTCAGGTCCATTAAATATTATGGTAACACTTTACAATAAGGTGTCATTTGTTAAGAAAGGAATAATTGACAACGGGCCGTTGAATTCTTCAAAAATAATGCGCACCCGAGGTGGTGATGAGGCCACGACGTGAAGCATTATACCTCGGCTGTGCATTATTTTCTAAGAATTCAACAGACTGAAGTCCATTATTCTGCTTATGCTACAGTTACCAAACCTCCAAACATCGATCAGATGATCATATTTCAAGGCCTTCGTCTGGTTTTTCTGTCACGGAGTCAGACGAGAAATGAATGATCGAAATATGTCCCTGTGTAGCGCAGCGGAAAACTCAAACGCGGATACACACGAGTGAGCAGGTAAACCACGCAGTTTGATCTGAGAACGCTCCAAAACGGAGTTGAGATTTCCACCAAGAAATCCGCGTTCTCACACACACACAAACAGGTAAATAAAGCGCTCCGAGGAGCAGAGAGTTTACTCACGTGAGTTGGAGAAGAGATGGGACCTGATGATGAGCCTCGCATGAGCTCAATGTCTGGTGCTGGATCGTCACCTACTTCCTGCTTAAATACCTGCGTGAAGTTACTTCCGGGTCCTCGTGACCTCACGTGATTCGGTGCGTGTGACAGTACCCTCCCCTCCAGGACCGGCACCAGACGGTCCCGGAATGGAGGATACCCGACGACGGTAGACCTGGATGAGAGCTGGATCAAATAAGATGAACCACCCGGGAACCCAAGACCGCTCCTCCGGACCGTAACCCTCCCAGTCGACGAGATACTGGGTGCCACGGCCCCGAGGACGCGAATCAAGGATTCGCCGGACGGTATACGCAGGACCACCGTCAATGATCCGGGGCGGAGGTGGAGCAGGAACCTGGGGAGACAGAGGAGAGAAGAAGACATGTTTGAGTTGTGACTGGTGGAAAACAGGATGGATCCGGAGAGATGTGGGCAGCTGGAGCCTGAAGGTGACAGGGTTTAACCGATGAGTGATCTTGAAGGGTCCGATGAAGCGAGCAGTGAGTTTTTTTGAGTCTGTCTTAAGGTTGATGTTGCGGGTGGATAAATAAACCCTGTCACCAACATGGAACAATCGTCCCGGAGGGTGCCGGCGGCGATGTTGAGTGGTGTAGCGGGTATTGGCCTTTCGGATGGCGGTGCGTGCATGGTTCCAGAGCCGCCGGCACCGACGGACCAACTCTTGGGCGGACGGGACCTCAACCTCCGGCTCTTGATGTTCGAACACCGGAGGTTGATACCCGTAGCATACCTCGAATGGGCTCAGGTTAGTGGCAGAGGATGTGTGGATGTTGTTCGAGAGTTCAGCCCAGACGAGGTAGCGTGCCCAGGAACGCTGATGCTCGCCGGCAAAGCATCGGAGGAAGCGTTCCAGCTGTTGGTTGGCCCGCTCCGTCTGACCGTTAGTCTGTGGGTGAAATCCGGACGACAGACTAGAGGTGGTCCCGATCAGACGGCAGAAGGCCTGCCAGAACTTGGCCGTGAACTGGGGCCCTCTGTCCGAGACGATGTCCTTGGGGAACCCATGCAGGCGGACTACGTGTTCGAGTATGAGCTCCGCAGTGGTCTTGGCAGAGGGGAGTCCGGTGAGAGCCACCAGATGCACAGCTTTGGAGAAACGGTCCACAATGGTCAGGATGGTGTTCTTCCCTAGAGATTCGGGGAGTCCAGTGACGAAGTCGATGGAGATGTGAGACCAGGGTCGTTTGGGGATGGGGAGGGGCTGCAGCTCGCCGGTAGATGGGGTGTTGTTGGTCTTGGAGCGAGCGCAGGTGTTGCATGCCTGGACGTACAGCTGTACGTCTCTCCTCAACGTCCTCCACCAAAACGCCCTGGCGATGAAGGTAATGGTCCTCTGGACTCCCGGGTGTCCTGCCAGAGTGGAGTCGTGCCCCCACTGGAGTACTTCCTGGCGTAAGGTGTCGGGTACGAAGAGACGTCCAGTAGGGGTGTCCGGAGGTGGAGGATTTTGGCTGTGACTCTGGCGGACTCTCTCTTCTAACCCCCACCGGAGGGGAGCCAAGATGACGTGAGGTGGCAGGACAGGCGCGGTCTCCGAGGTGGTGGAGTCTCGCTGATGTTGGCGGGAGATGGCGTCCGCTTTGCTGTTCTTTGAACCGGGCCGGTAGGATAGTTGGAAATTGAAGTGTTCGAAGAACAGAGCCCACCGCGCCTGCCTGGGGTTAAGCTGTTTGGTCTGGCGGATGACGGTGAGGTTCTGGTGGTCGGTCCAGACGGTGAATGGGTCGCCGCCGCCCTGGAGCCAGTGACGCCATTCCTCCAATGCCCACTTGATGGCCAACAGTTCACGGTCCCCTACCCCGTAACGCTGTTGAGTGGAATTGAATTTTCTAGAGAAAAAACTACATGGGTGTAGTTTACCGTCTGGACCACGTTGTGAGAGGACGGCTCCTACGCCCACGTCGGAGGCGTCCACCTCAACAACGAAGGGTTTGCCCGGGTTGGGGTGGGTGAGGACTGGAGCGGTGGTGAACAGGTTGCACAAGGTCTTGAAGGCTTGTATGGCTTCGGGTGTGAGGTGAAAGGCTCCATGCGATGGTTTGGTGAGAGCAGTGAGAGGTGCTGCAGTTGCGCTGAAGCCCTGGATAAATCGCCTGTAGAAGTTGGCGAACCCCAGAAAACGCTGCAGCTGTTTAAGCGACGAGGGTAGGGGCCACGAGCGCACAGCTTCCAGCTTCTGGGGATCCATGGCCACACCCTGGGGGGAGATGACGAAACCGAGGAATGTGGTGGAGTGCTGGTGAAAAGCACATTTCTCCAACTTGCAGTACAACTGATGGGCCAGCAACCTACGTAGCACTGCTCGGACATGCTGGGTGTGTTCCTCCAGGGTCTTGGAATATATGAGGATGTCGTCCAGATAGGCGTAGCACCAACGACCCAGCATGTCCCGGAGGACGTCATTTATGAACTGTTGAAATACAGACGGACTGTTGCACAGACCAAACGGCATAACGAGGGTCTCGTAGTGACCGGTGGGGGTTATGAAGGCCGTCTTCCACTCATCGCCCTCCCTGATGCGGACCAAGTTGTAGGCGCTCCGTAAGTCCAGCTTCGTGAAGAAGCGGGCACCAGAGAGGGCGTCCAGGGCGGTGTTGGTAAGAGGAAGTGGATGACGGTTCTTGATGGTGATCTGATTCAGCCCCCCGATAGTCCACACAGGGACGAAGGCCCCCGTCCTTCTTCTTAACGAAGAAAAACCCCGCGGCCGCCGGGGAGCTGGAAGGGCGGATAGTACCGGCCCGGAGCCCTTCCGCTACGTACTCCTCCATCGCTTGATGTTCGGTGGCAGACAGGGAGTACAGGTGGCCGCGAGGGAGCACCGCGCCCGGCACGAGGTCAATGGCGAGATCGTAGGGACGATGAGGTGGGAGTTGCGCAGCGCTGCGCTTGCTAAAGACCTCGGCCAGGTCGCGGTACGGGACAGGGACCTCCTCCAGGTTGATATCGGAGGCCTCGGACTCCCCTGAACACGTCCCAACCGGCGCCCGGAGGCAGAGCTCCTGACAGGTCGCCCCCCAGTGGACGATCTTGTGGTTGGTCCAAGAGATGAAGGGGTCGTGTGTGATGAGCCAGGGATGTCCCAGGATGACGGGTGGTGAGATGATCTTGGTGATGTACAGTTGGATTTTTTCAGTGTGGTTGCCAATGATGAGGTGGATCTCTTTGGTGCGACGGCTGACAGGGCTGAAGTTGAGGGGGCGACCGTCGATGGCTGTGATCGTTAACGGTTGGGATAACACCTCAGTCTCAATCCCCAACTGGGCAGCAAATTCCTGATCGATAAAGTTACCAGCCGCACCTGAATCAACAAATGCGGTGGTCACGATCCGTTGGTGGCCCACGAGGATTGATACCTGAAGGAGCATCCGGGATTCGGCGGGACAGGATTTGTTCGTCACCGGACCAGGCAAAGACCTCCCCCTCTTTACCTGGTCTGGCCGTTTCCCGGCCGGAGAGGGCAGATTGCTCGATGGTGATCTGGGGAGGCGCAATAGGCACATAAACCTTCGCGGTAGCGTCTAGCCCTCTCTGCTGCCGACAGGGAGGTGCGTCCTATTTGCATGGGCTCCCCGGCTCCGGTTGAGTGGGCCTCTGAGGCGATAGGTGGAGGAGGAGAGGGCGCAGCGACAGCGTAGGTGACGGGTGAATCCAGGGTCCTTGTGCGGGGAATGGTGCCTGTGAAGGAACGAGAGACAGAGTTAGTGCGGTGTGGGTGGTGACGCATCCTCTGATCGACCCGGAGGGCCAGCTGGATCATGCCCTCCAGGGTGTCAGGGAGCTCCCGCACAGCCAACTCGTCCTTGAGCCTGATGGAAAGTCCCTCGTAGTAGGCTGTGTGGAGAGCGGCGTCGCTCCAGGTGGTCTGTACTGACAGGGTGCGAAACTCTGTGGTGTAACGGCTGACGCTGCGTTCTCCTTGTCTCAGATGGTACAGACGTGAATCTACCTCCACCTCGCTCTCAGGGTGTTGGAAGGCGGCCCTGAGCTGGGTGGTGAAAGCTGGGTACGAGTGGGCGGAGTCGCCGTCGGCGTTCAGGACCGCCGTAGCCCACTCGGCTGCCTGCCCGGTGAGAAGTGAGACGAGCAGAGCGATCCGGCTGCGGTCTGTGGGATAACGTGATGGCTGGAACTCAAAGATGAGAGAGAGGTTAGTGAGGAAGACATCACACCGGGCACCGGATCCATCCCACTTATCCGGGAGTGAAATCTTGGGTTGGTGGGCGGGGCGGATTGGTTCCGCGGGGGCGATCTGTGCAGCAGCCAGGTCATCATAGTCTGCTTGCAGAGTGGTGAGATCCGATTGGAGAGCCCCGCACTCCGCCCGAAGACCCGCGGTCTCGGCACGAAGCGCGGTAACCTCCGCTCGAAGTCCCCCCATCTCCTGCTTCAGACTCATGATTTCCATGGTCTGCTGCTGGATCACACCCCACAGTTGTTCCAAATCCGCCGGGACCATTTCGGGACCAGACATTCTGTCACGGAGTCAGACGAGAAATGAATGATCGAAATATGTCCCTGTGTAGCGCAGCGGAAAACTCAAACGCGGATACACACGAGTGAGCAGGTAAACCACGCAGTTTGATCTGAGAACGCTCCAAAACGGAGTTGAGATTTCCACCAAGAAATCCGCGTTCTCACACGCACACAAACAGGTAAATAAAGCGCTCCGAGGAGCAGAGAGTTTACTCACGTGAGTTGGAGAAGAGATGGGACCTGATGATGAGCCTCGCATGAGCTCAATGTCTGGTGCTGGATCGTCACCTACTTCCTGCTTAAATACCTGCGTGAAGTTACTTCCGGGTCCTCGTGACCTCACGTGATTTGGTGCGTGTGACATTTTGTCCTTAAAACTCTATTGTGAGTAGGATTCATTTCTTACGCAGCTCATCCAACGCCTCTGTTGCTAATTCCAAAACGTCATTTTAGACCTAGTTATGACGCGTGAGCTGCTGATAGCAAACTAATGCAGTTAATAATAAAGTTTAGACCAACAAGCAGACAGACGGAAAGAGCGAGAGAGAAAGAGAAAGATGAAGCTGCTGAATCACCTCTCAGAGTCTGTGCGTCTCTCAATCGGCAGCAGTGTCTTTACTAATAGTGAAACTTTAAGTTCATTTTCTTCAGGAATAGCTCCGTTGTTTCCTCGCTTGTGAGAAAGGTCATGTAGTTTTTAAGTGGTTAATCATCAGAGCAGCACTAACAGCATTAGCGTGTATGCTAACGTGTGTGCAAACTGTATATGTGTGTGTGTCTGTAAGGGAGAGAGGGTGGGAGAAATAGAGTATGTGCTTTCCACACATAATAGAACGCAACTTTGTGGCAAAACCATGGAAACAATCTGTCGTTTTTATCCTGTTGTTTACTGTATTTATTTATTTGGCCAGAGTCGTTGTGGGTTTTGGTTATTTTGCTGTTTTAGGCTGTAAGGACCTTTGAAATAATTACATTCTCTGTGCGTTTCACTGAAAATAATGCACACCTTCAGAACATTGATCAGCCAATCAGATTCAAGCATTCAACGGCCCTGTAGTATGACATCAGTTAATGTATTAACTAACATTAACAAACAATGAACAATACATTTATTAATCTTTGTTAATGTTAGTTAATAAAAATACAGTTGTTCATTGTTAGTTCAAGTTAGTTCACAATCCATTAACTAATGTTAACAAACACAACTGCTTTAAGAGCGTTTTAATAGTTAGTTAACTGATGTTGTTCAACAAGTGGAAGTGTGTGTGTGTGTGTGTGGTGAATGTATAGATGCTACTGTATCTGAAGCGTGTGTTTTGATCATGTCTGTGCTTCGGTTCGGTTTTGTTCAGCATCTCTCTCCTGCTCTCACAGCTCCTCTTGTTTTGTGTTTTTCTTTCTCGTTATGTTGCTTCTTTATTCCGCAGCACTGACACACACACACACACACACACACACACACACACACACGAGCGGGAGGAGGCAGTGCTGACTCATTCTTCCTCACCTCACTTCCTGCGGCCCATATATGGATTAACAGGAAGTGCAGCTAACGCACACAACCCGTCTCTCTTTCTCTCTGTCTCTCGCTCTGTATTTTTCTCTTTGTGTTTCTTTCTTCTGTTTGTCTGAGGTGAATCCTTGAATCTCGATGATTCTTCCGTGTGTGTGCGCATTTGTGTACATGTGTGTGCGTGTATGTTTTTGAGTGTGTGCATGCTTGTGCGTGTATTTGTTGTTCAGGTGTACCCTATGTTATGGGGAAAAAATGTGTTTGTGTGTGTGTGTGTGTGTGTGTGTGTGTGTGCAGCAGGATGCTCTCTTTTCCTAGAGAGAGACACTGATGAGATTGTGATTCTGAGACAAACATCATCTGCTGATGAACCTAAACACAACAACAGAACTGCAGAAACACAACCAACAGCGTCTGTGTGTCACATCTGCACAAGCTTCTAGAAAGGAGCTTCTGTGTGTGTGTGTGTGTGTGTGTGTGTGTGTGTCCATCAATGTTCTCGCTTTCTAATAGATCCATTTGTTCAGATAAAATGAGTCCACTGGTTAATTACGACTCTAATGAATCTCACATTCAGTTCTTTCATTTCATTTACTGAATCACATCAGGGATATTCGCACACCGGAAACCCTTCGTCCGTCTGTGTGTCTTTCCATGAGTCTCCATGTTCAGAACGACATCTATTAATACACACGGTGTTTTCGCATCATAAATGATTCCCTCAGGAGTGAGATCTGTGCGTTTCTGAAGATAACCGCTGTTGCAAACTCAACGTCACACTGTTGTAGTCGACCTGACAGCCTTTGCAGGGTTTCTCTCTGGATGTTTTATGAGTCTGAGCTCAGTCGTTGTGCGTCTGTGGGATTTTTTTCAGCTGCTTTCTGCTCCAGTAGCTGGAATTGCTGCGTCATTTACTGAAGTAGCAGCAAAACTTTTCTCGACAACACACATGATCTGAGGAATCATCCAAACACTACTTTAGTACTAGTGAAGTCTGACTGTCAATCATCCTCAGAGCCAGGAGGACACGCCCCATTTTATATAAGACCACACCCCTTTTGTGTGAGGATACTCCCTCTTTCATTTGTTATTTGCAAGTAAATCTATAAATAAGTAGGTAAACAGGTAAATGGATGAATGGACTGGTGAATGTTGTGTTTGTCGAGTGTGTTTTGATTAGTAGTAGATGTTCATCATCGTCCGCTGAATCTCTCACACTGATCCATCAGCATCTGAAGCTCTTCTCATGTTCCTCAGATGTGCTGAGATACGGAGCAGAAGATCTCCAGAGCTCTGCTTTCGTCTGGTTCGGTCCGTGTGTTCTTTCTGCTGTTTGTGAGTGTGTTGAAGCGTCTTTGTGACGGAGATCTTTCTTTAGAGTCAACATGACACCAACCCTCTTAAGATCTCAAAAAAGCCCGGCATGTCTGCGGCAGATGAGATCGGTGTGTTGAGGGGCCGTTCGGATCGGAGTGAATGTGAATGACGCACGGCTGAAGGACGGACGGACAGACAGACAGGTTTATTCACAGATGAAGGATGCTTGAAGAAGCTATTACTGTCCATAGAGAGTGTGAAGACCAAAATATCGCCTCTGTCCCGTTTCATTACCGTCCTGATGCGGCACGTCTTACGCAGGTTAATCATACGCTACGAGCGCTTACTCATATCAGTGTATTTATAGTCAGAGGACGAAACGCTCGTGTTTATGTTTGTACAGGAAATATGGGTGGAAGAGGTTTGATTCATGAAGGTCTTCTGTTGTAGGAACTTCTAATTAAAGGTGATGCAGATGTAACATCTGTCCTTGTGTTTCAGTATCACTGATGTATCATAGTTTCTGTTTCTATCTTGAATTATATTTATTTATAAGTTCTCGTTTTCATTTCAAGTACTAATAAAACTAAAACTAAGAACTATGTGCACAAAAAACAAACCTAATAGACATGAAAATGGAGGGGGGCGGTGTGCTTAATTGTCATATAATAATAAAAAAAAGCTTCAGTTTATTTACGTAAGAATACAATTCTATAACTTTTCTTGTTTGTTTCCTCTTATTTTTAGATGAAATATGTGCTGCACATGTCTGCTGACCATTTATTTGATATTTACTTGTGTTAACTGCTGGAGTCGAGTTTATTTCACATTTTCTGTTTCGTTTTTATTAGTTTTTGTATTTTTTAAATGTCTATATAATTTTTATTAACGGGGGTAACATTAGAAGTAACTTGAGTTACGTAATCAGATTACTTTTTTCAAGTAACTAGTAAAGTAATGCATTACGTTTTAATTGATAGTAAAATATCTGAGTTACTTTTTCAGTTACTTTTTTCCCCATTTATTGATTGACAGGTCTCTTGTCCCCATGTTGAGAGAGAAAGATGGTACTGAAGTTGTAAAAAAAAAAACAGATTCAGTATTCCTCAAAATGAATAAAAACAGTGAAATGCAGCTCAGAAAATGATGCAAACTTGCAAGAATTAAATGTTAAATATCCTTTATGTATTTAATCCCATTTTATTAACCAATGTCTTCGCTGCTGACCTTCGATGATCCAATTCAACCATACTAATAATCAAAAATGACTCTAGATAAACATTTGCGCTTTTTTTTTTTTCCATTTATTTATAGTGAGTGAACTTCTGCGTTGTACTTTACAGATGTGAATTTACTTTTTCTTCAGCTGAGTCTTATTCATTTTACTTTTGGTGTGAAAAGGCTTTTACATTTGCCAAAATAGAACTTTATTATATTAAAAACAAACAAGCAAGCCCTGCCCAGATTTAAAAAGTCACGCAAAAGTAAAGTAACACATTACTTTCCATAAAAAGTAACTAAGTAATGTAATTAGTTACTTTTTTGGGGGAGTAACGCAATATTGTAATGCACTATTTGTAAAAGTTTTTTGACATATTAGAGTCAAATGTTTTTACAGAGGGAATTTTGAGTATCTCATTTTGTCACTCCATAATTCAGAAAACACTTAGAACAGACAGAAAACAATATTTTTACAGGTTTTTGGGGGGAATAAAATGTTGTATAAAATCAGGCAAATTATATTATGAACAAAAACCTTCAGGATAAAAACTGAAGAAAATGAAAAGTGCTGCTGAAGTGGAGATTTATGGCTCAGTGTAGGAGAAAAAAACTCATTTTGACAAAACAGCCTTTGAAAATATATATTGTAATAGAAATCTATTGACACAAATAGATCAAGTGCTATAAAAGAAACATTTAACATTGTCTTTTGAGTGTTTTCTTTCCACTAGTCTGAAAAAACACTTTATGAAAAACCCCAAAATCTCAAACTTGACAGGTGAATGAAAAAAACTCTTTTTGCCTGCAGTGTCTCCTCTTAAGGATTTTATGAGTTTCTTTGAATATCAGCTCATTTTAATTCTACTTCCATATTTGAAAGTCGTTCTGATTGTGTTGAGCTGTGATCGTCGAATCGCACCTGCTGTGCTCAGATGTTTCCGTACAGGTTCACAGGCGTCAGAACATCCTGTTCGTCCAGCGGGCGTTTGATCACGATGTCTCTGTGTGTGTTTACCGTGTAGGGCTCTTGTTCTCGGGCCGGGGCGGGACTCCCTCACAAATGGTCCAGGAGTTTCCTTCTGCGAGTGGGTTCTCCTACACACACTCACACACACTTACACATGTACACACACACGTCTGAGTCACCCTTACCAAACCTGATCCCACGCTCACACACTGCAGCCTGATTCCAGCTTCTCCTCTCACTTCTTCTCCAAACCCTCGTCCTGCTTTTGAAATGGATTCTTGGCTCTTTTGTGTGTGTGAACTCCTCACGCACCTCATCTGACAGATAAAGGCTGCTGTATTGTGTGTGTGTTTGTGGTAATTTCCGGTGCGGTCAGTCTGGCTGACCCACTTCAAGACCCCCTAGAATCTGCCCTAAATCAGTTCAGGGTCGGTCAGTCCACAGCTTTTGTATCCTCAGGTAATTGGATGAATCTCATAAAGAGGTTTCGGCTCCTTTTTCACCCTATATATCAAAAAATATATACATATTTCACACAGAGAAAATGAAGGATGTTTTAGGATAAACAGCTTTTGCATTGTGACATTAGTTTCATGACAGTTAAGCTCCAAATGATCATGACAGTAATACGTCCAGTCTGACTGCAGAGGAGATGTTTTATTTACTTTATAATTATAATAATAATAATTTATATATTATAATACTTTATTAATTACATTTAGTGAAGCAAATACTACTATGATCCACAAACAATTTACATATATATTAAATATTGTAACAAAATTTTTGGCTTTACAGTAGTGTGAATTTTTTGGAATTATTTTAGTATAATAACATATTTTTTTTGTTAATATTTTGAATTAGATTTTGTTTGTATACTTTAGTAATTTTGTTGTGTATTTTTGTCATTTTTGTTACTTTTTGTTTTTAATATGTGTAGACAGTTCTTATTAGTTTTGGTTATTTTAGTACTGTGACTGAAACTAAATGAAAATGAGAAATGTTGCCTTGTTAACTAACTGAAATTTTAAAAATAAAACATTTTATTTCATATTAATTTTTTTAGTTTATTTTAAGTTTGTGGATTTAACCTTTATATCACTTTTTGTTTTGTTTTTCCTATTGATTTCTGTTGAAAAAAAGACTTTTGCGTCACACCGAGGCCGATCCTTGACTATGAACGGACCTGAAAAGGTACAATTCGCATGCTTCTTGTGAAAAACAGTATTTTGTCCGAATACGCCGCTGCTTCTGAATGACCATCAATGGAGAAAGATGCAGATAACAGGCAGATGGTGTTGGCATGATGTTGGCAGATGGCATTATGATGATCATGCCAACCAACCAAACCTATGTGTGATTCACCAGAAGCAGTGCAGAAAGCAGAGGAGCTTCAGACTGGTGTTTCAAATACCGGCGCCCTCTAGAGGCGGAAGTGGAGAATGACACCCGCAGAACCTCACTGTGACTCTCACACTTACAGACAGTTGTGTGTGTGTGTGTGTGTGTGTGTGTGTGTGTGATGAAAGCCCAATCTTCATCTATGCATTCGAACCCAAATCTCTGCAGAAGCGGGTCGCTCACCGGTGACACTCATGAATCGGTCAGGTCTCTTCTTAGACCTGAGTGAGCGTTTGGCCTCTCCTCTCTCACACACAGCTGGATGTGAACATGTGACGCAGGATCTCGAGGAGGTATTTTCCTGAGCGCAGGTTAAAGGCCTCAATCTTCCTGTCAGTGTTTGACTGAGGGAGAGTCAGTGAATCATACATGCCTGAATAAGTGTTTTCCTACCTTTGCTTCCGCTGATGAGTAATACACTCACACACTCTCCGTTATGCTTTATTCTCAGACTCTGGCTTAAGTTCATTAGCGACTGTGAGGGAATTCGGCCCTCAGCGGAGGCCCTTTTTCGGACACATGGCAGATTTGCGGGGTTCTGGTAAATATTGCAATGGACCTTGAGAAAACACGAGTTTGAGCTGTTTTAAGCATGACTTACTGTGGTAATGTTGTTATGTTGGCGGCCCTGGGAAGAATCCGCCGACTCTCCCGCCCCCGCGAGGCTCTCCTGGCGGGTACCGCGCGAACGCCCACTGTCCGCGTGCGCGTGTGCGCGCATGGTCGCATGACGAGGAGAAAAACAAATAAACTTAACCAAAAAAGTTCACTGGAGCTCTAACAACACAACACTGAATACATTAGTCAAACAGACTCCCACTTAAACATGATATCATTAAGAAGTAATACTGTATAATAACTTTAGTTTCACTGTTGAGCAAAATGATTAGAAAAGAAACGGCAGGTAACTCAATGAATTAAGCGTGAATTTTAAATCAGCAAAACTTGAAACAAAGTTCACCTCAAAAATAAATAATAATAAATCCCTTCCATTGTGGTGCTACTTTAATTTTGTTCTGGTTGTTTAATTCAGTTTGAATGATAAAGTAGTTTATGATTATGATGCAAACGGGAAAACGTGGTGTATAATCTATTTTCACTCATGATAGTAAAATTCACAATTAATTAAACTCTCATTTTTAAGCGGAAAGACTAAACAAGTAAAAACATCATAAAAGTACGGCCGTGTTGTGTCGTAATGTTGTAGTTCAGACACGTTTGTTGAGTTGTTGATCGTTTAATGTGTGTCAGTCGTATTGATTAGTGTGGGCAAACAGGTGTAATGATGTAACGCTCACTGTCAGTGAGAGAAAGCGCCGTGAAGTCTCTCTTTCCGGTTCTGCGTTGGTCTGTGCGCACATCGGCGCTTTCCTTCGTCTTTCTGTGTGTCCAGCTCTCGCGCACGCGCAGACACGCACACACACTCACACACACTCTCCCCCGCGCGCTGTCTCATTCACCGGTGCGCGCGATCCACGCAGGGTGGAGGGGTTTATAAGGCAGCGCGAGGAGGCCACACGCCACTCCGACTGAAACACTTCAGACCACAAGCAGCAAGACTCCGAAGCCGAGAGTACAAGTACCAACCGCGACAGGAGAAAAAGCAGCAGACCGAGAAAAGCGAGCCTCCTTGAGCTCCGCGTTCGTTCTTTGCCCGTTATTCGCTCGCTCGCTCGCTTTCACTGGAATACAGAAGCAGCTGAAGCAGCATTAGAAGAGGTTGGTAGTAAACTCTCTGGAGTTTGGTCAGAGTCGCTTTGTGCCGTTGCGCTTGTGGAAGTGAAGTGCACCGAAACTTGGACATCAAGCCCGGGACGTCTGGACGCGTTTTGACCAGTTCCCGCATCCCAGCATTCCCGCGGAAGACTTTGAGACTGTCGGATGGAGCGCGCTTATTAGACACGCTAGAGTAACTCAGTAACAGGTAACTGAAGCTTGCCGTCTGTTTGTTTTTTTATCCGTGTGTGATCGCGGATGGTCTGCAAACTTGCTTTGGTCAGTGGTGCTCAACTTTCTGATGATGTGCGGTGCGAGTCTGGATGGAAGTTTGCATGCATGCGTGCATGGATGGATGGATGGATGGATGGTGCCGAAGTTGTGTCGCTGTCCGTGGTGCTGAAACTCTCTCAACACTCGCTGAAGTTGTGCCGCTGTCCGCGGTGCTGAAACGCTTCAGTCGCTTCTATAAACTGATGCTGTGTTTGTCTTTATTGAGTCTGTGTCTGGCTTTAGTGAAAAGTACTCTTGCAAATGTTCTATGTTATTAACAGAAGATTATGCTTATTAAAGCATGATATTCTCAAATACTTAGTAAGTATTGACGCAATACAAGAATTTCTACATGCATTTATTGCTTTCAGTATCTGCAACTTAAGTTCTAACTGCAACGCATTTTAAAATAAGTCACTATTCACATGCTTTGCATGTTGTGTATACTGAAAAGTTGTTGCGCACTGATAATTTCGCTCCTCGTTTCAGAGTTCGGCTGATAATGTCTGCAGCGCGTGCATGAGCGAGCGGCTCAACTTGGCGCGCTCACGGAATCATTTGTTTGCACATAGCGAGAAATTAATTTATTTCTAATCTGATCGCATCTCACTGCAAACAGCTTGATTGCTGATTGTGTTGCATGCACGGTTTAACTCATTTGGCATGCAGATAAAGAAACTCGTGAAATGTTTTTGCAAAGTATTCCTCCTGCAGGTGCATGTCTTTAATGAGTGTTGTTTATCAAGAAGTGTGTGTTTGTTGATGCACACGGTGATGGTGATGTGTGTTATTGTTCTGACAGCACTAGACACACATTGAGATGTCTCAGCAGCAGATCTGAGCTCACAGATGGCTCCGCGTGTGTTTGGCAGAGCCGTGTGTGTCTCAGACTTTCCCAGGATTAAATACAAAGTGTCTGTGTTTGTTCAGAGCAGATACAATCTAACATTCATCCCAGGATCAGAGCGGCCAGAGGACATCAGGGGTTAACGAGCGCACCGGCTTCACTTGCACAGATTCACATAAACTGTCTCTCTGTCTCTCTGTCTCTTTCTCATACGCTTCCTGCTGACTCTTTGGAAAATCAGCTGTTTCCATAACTACAGATGTAATGGGTAATTTCAGCCCCCTATTTGGGTTATAGAAAGAGGTTGAGTGGCAGAGCTGAAGTACTCTCATTTTCTGTAGAGCCGATAGTTTCCGGTTTCTCAAACTCAAAGGAGTGCAGAAAATGAGACATGAACTGCATTAGTGATGTAACTGAAGACAGCGAACAAAAGAGAGCAACAGTTTATTTTATTTTATACAACTGTTGAGCTTTAGCTTTTCAGTCTCACATTATCAGTTCAGAAAGAGGAGGGGGATGATGAAGATGAGGGGTCATTGGTTCCCAGAGAAGGACCTCTCACAGCTGCTCTCTCTCTTTCATCTCGCTCCTGAATGAGCGTCTTTGAGCGAAAGAGAGTGACGCGCCAGAAAACAAGGCAAGTTCTATAAAAGAGCGAGGGACTGTGCTTGGAAAGAGAAAGAGGTCCGGCTTATAACGCACAAAGATGCTCCACACGTTTCTCGAGCACCTGTAGCTATGGCAACAGTCCGACTTTGACACTCACAGAGAAAGTTCTGCAATCGCTGCATTCTGTCAGGGAGGGGGCATGTGTTCCTGCAGAAATATCCTGCTCTATCGCTGTAAGAATCTTTCCAGCGCTGAACTTTCGTGGGTGCGAGCTGAGTCTTCGTGGACGTCAGTTTGACGCAATCGGCTCTGCCACGTGTGAAAGCGTGGGCAGGAGAGAACGAGAGAGCGATGCAGAGAGAGATTCCTGTGAAGGGCACTGTAATTATAGTCTGAGTGTAATAGCAGTGTGCGCATTAGCGGCAGCGCTCTGACTGGGCTCGTTCAAATGCACACTAATGCTAATGGAGGGTACAGCTCTCAACTACAGATATGATTCAGATGGCAGACCTGTTCTAGTATGATAATTACAATGACTGTTCTACTATGACTGACAAGTGCTAACCCTGAATCCCTTCTGTTTCTTGCTTCCCCACAGATATGTCCCCTTCAATCTAGTGAAGAATCAAACCCTCCATCCGCATTTAACGTAGTAAAAAGATCAACCCCCTGCCAGATCAAAAGAAGCCCAGTTGAATCATCTAAACTCCTATCAAAGGGTCCACCCGTCCTCCTGAAGCGAAAACATGGAGTGGCGGTTCGTGTTGTTGGCGCTGTGCGCTTGTATGTGCGTGATGTTCGCCCCGGGCATCTCTACTCCCTCCGGCCCGGCATCCGCCACCTGTGCCACCCTGGAGCAAAGCCGTTTCTTCGGCGTGTTCTCCTCTAAGACCGCCCTGCCGTCAGCGCCGTGCTCCTGGACCCTGCAGAACCCCGATCCTCGCCGCTACACCGTCTACATGAAGATCACCAAGCCTACCGAGTCCTGCACCCCACGACAGATCCGAACCTTCCAGTTCGACTCTTTCCTGGAGACCTCTCGCACGTACCTGGGCATGGAGAGCTTCGACGAGGTGGTACGACTGTGCGACGCTTCCTCCGCGGTGGCCTACCTGGAGTCCAGCAAACAGTTCCTGCAGGTGCGGAAGGTGATGCCACGTCTCGGTATGGAGGCCGTGGAGGAAGACGAAGGGAACGACGAAGGTAGCCAGTTCAACGCTGAGTTTCTGGTCGTGGGCAAGAGGAACCCGAGTATGCCAGCCTGCGAGATGCTGTGTCAGTGGTTGGAAGACTGCCTGGCCACCAGTACCCACGGAAACCCCTGCGGCATCATGATGACCCCCTGCCAGTGCTGGGAACCGCCCAAGAGGAAGACGGGTGGCTGTTACAGGGGCGGAGTCTACACCGAGAAGTGCTCGCCCAACGTTAGAGACAGCAACCGCGACGCCGAGATCATGAGTAAGTGTGTGAAATGCGAGGTTCCTGTAGCAACTCATTTGGTTGGTAAAGAACAGGCAAAATTGTATGCACTCTTAAAAGAAAATCGACAGGTTCTGCGGGAGCAGCTGCTCTATAGCCATGCTCCCCATGCCTCCGCTAAAGCAGTCAATGCCCTGTGCTTGAGGTTGTCATAGCAACCCGCTGGGCTCCGAAGGCACCACATCCAAAGAGCGCCTCTGGTATTAGAGGCAGTTCACCCTTTCAAACGGTCGTATCATGTGGTGTCCTGGCATTTGGCTTTCAAAGCTCCTTTTTGTTTAGAAAAGGTTCAGAAGCATTTGTTTGTCTGAGAGACTTGTCGCCCCGCTGTCTCTTTGACATCAAACCTACATTTATGACAAAACAATGCCACATCGATTGTCAATAAGTTGACAGGCTGATTTGACGCCTCTATTATGCTCCCGAAGTTTGCATGCAGATACCATAGTTGACCAGCAGATGTCAGCACTGACAGCAGCATTATCATGACTCATTCGCAGTGAATGTCCTCTCCTCCAGCACTTCAGCATTACTCACCCACCATGTGCACTTAACAGAAGTGATGTGAAGCATGTCTGTTTGATGTGTTCGCAGAAGGCTGGAGCGGGTGGGGCCGCTGGTCCGAGTGCAGTAACGAGTGCGGTGGCGGAGTCCAGGTGCGCAGCCGCGCGTGCCAGCCTGAGGACGGTGTCTGCGAGGGCGTCGTGGAGGAGGGACGGGCCTGCAACCCTCAGCCTTGCATCGGTCAGTTCCACGTCCATCAATGCGCACTGCAGTGAATGCCATAGCATGCTGTCAGATCTTTCATGAGGGTTTGTGTTGATTTGTGCAGGTCAAGTCCGACAGAGAAGTCAGGGTCTGCGTTCCATCATCGGCCAGCGGCGTGATTCTGATGGCACCATCATGGCAAACCAGGCTCCTCAGAAAGGTGTGTGTCTCTATTGCAACACTTCAAAAAAGGTCTGTAATGGTAAAAGTGCTTTGCTAAATCAGCCTTTTTGTCTTGCTGCAGAAGAAGTCCAGCAGGACACGTGGTCTTCATGGAGTGTGTGTTCTGTGAGTTGTGGTGAAGGCTTGCAATCTCGCACTCGTTCCTGCATGACCTCCACTTACAGCACCCAGTGCACCGGCCCTTTGAGAGAGAATCGACCTTGCAACAACACTGCCGCCTGTCCAGGTACTTCAGTTCACACATACACAATGCATTCATTCATTTGTCTGGATCATGGAATGAGGGACTGATTAACCATGTGTTTGTGTTTGCAGTGAATGGAGCGTGGGACGAGTGGGCTCCCTGGAGTTTGTGCTCGTCTACATGCGGCCGTGGATACCGCGATCGTGTCCGTACATGCAAACAGCCTCAGTACGGTGGAGAGCCCTGCCGCGGACCTGTCAAACAGACCAAGTTCTGCAACATCGCTGTCTGCCCAGGTCAGTAAACTGGCTGCTATTCCAGATCTCAACACCAGATGGCACTGTTCACCTTATTACCACAATTCTTTCAATTGCAACAAGAAAGATGACTGTTGAATTGTTCAGTAATTACTTTATTCTGTCTTTCTCGTATCCGTAGTTGATGGCTACTGGAACGAATGGTCGGCATGGACTCCTTGCTCTGCCTCTTGCTCGAATGGAACGATGCAGAGAACTCGCGATTGTAACGGCCCCTCGTACGGAGGTTCAGAGTGCAGAGGAGAATGGCAAGAAACCACCAACTGCTTCCTCAGAGATTGCCCAGGTGCAGTATTCCTCTCTTATGTTTGCTAATGCATCTAGTGAAAGTGTTTGCATGAAAGATACTCAAGTGTCTTGTCGCCCTCTAGTGGACGGAAGATGGCTGTTGTGGAGCTCATGGGGCAGTTGCAGCAAGTCCTGCGGTGGAGGCAATCAGCTCAGACAGAGAGTGTGTGAAGGACCTTTCTTTGGTGGAGAGCCCTGCAACGGAGAGAAAACAGAACTGCGAAACTGCAATGAGAAGCGGTGCCCAGGTGAGAGCTCAAACCAGATGTTTTACTTCATTTATGCACCAACTTTGAGGCAGCTTCCTGAAGTGCTTATAAATATGCGTCTCACAGAACCTCACGAGATCTGCGGAGAAGAGAACTACGGCAGTGTGGTGTGGAAGAAAACGCCTGCGGGCGACACGGCTGCTGTGGCCTGCCCTTCCGATGCCACAGGTACTATTCGAGATCTCGCTTGTCCAGCGCTCTAGTTTCTGTGTCGAATGTGGGTCACAGCCTGATTTTAGTGAAACAGACAGTTCTTCCCTCTGGATGGCATTAACCCTGCTCTCCCCGACTCCTGCAGGCCTGATCCTCCGCAGATGCACCCTGGACGCCGTGGGCCTGGCTTTCTGGGAGAACCCCACTCACATCAAGTGCATTTCCAAAGAATTCCAGGACATCCAGACCCTGGTAAGAACCGTCAACTGCATACTAGTGCTTCGTGTTGGCATAAAGGCTTCAGAACCAGATTCTCAAGCGTCCTTCTCTTTTCAGATGCGTGATCACATGACTCAGTCTCAGAGCGGTCAGCTGGTGGACGGCGTGTCTGAAGTGCTGTCTAAAGTGAGGATGACGTCGACCGACAACATGAAGTATAGTGGTGACCTGCTGGCTGTGATGGAGGTCCTGAGGAACAGCACAGAGATTTTCAGAGGGTCAAAAATGAGCCTGAGCAACGCAGATGTGGAGGTACGCAAAACCAAAGCACATAATGACGATGGGAAAACTGTATGGAAGCGCTGATCTAATAACCTTGATTTGTTTGACCCACAGAATTACGCTCACACCATCAGTAACTTACTGCAGGAGACACACAAAGAGAAATGGGACGAAGCTCAACTGGTGAGTGTGTGCGTGTGAAGTATGTGTCCTCACACATGCACGTTGTGCCTTCATACCAAAAAAAAGGATGAAAAGAGAAATAAAGAAGCAGAGAAATCTAGCGCACCCACACGGCAATCTGCGACAGCAGACAACGCCAACACCTCACGCGCCTACACACACACGTCAGAGACGCACAACAGCTCTAACACACACTAATGAATCAGTCATAGACCATTCAGAGAAACAACTATGTGTCACATTCTCTATGTGTGTGTGTTTATAGAACATGTTATTTTAGAACTATTTAGATACTACTTTAGAATTTATTAACATTTTATTTAGCTTTTATTTTCAGTTTTTTAATTATGTTATAGATTTAGTCATTTTATTAAGTGCTTTATTAGTTTCTTTTTTATTCTATTTAACTTTCATTTATAGTTTATATTATTTGCTATATTATATATCATTTATATTATATATTATATTTAATTCATATTTAATTTCAGTTTTACTGCTACTAATTATTATTACTAGTAATAATTACTAATATTTAATTCCACTTTTAGTTTAGCACTTTACAACTTTTTATTTAAATTTTATTTCTGTTTTTTTGTTTTGTTTTAGTTTTTCATTTAATATTTATATTTATTTAGCTTTAATTAAAGAGGATGATTTTATATTAGTTTGCAATAACAGGGCTGTTTTGATCTGCTGCAGATGGGCGCAAACATCAAGGAATTCTTCAGTCTGATTGAGAACTTCATTGACATGATTGGACGTCAGATGAGAGATTTCCAGGACATCTATGAGGTCACAGATAATCTAGGTGAGTGTGAAAAGGCTCACAAGTATGAGACGGCAACAGGTGGATGTGTGAGCGCACACGCTCCAGCACATACGTGTGTGTTTGACCGTTGCTTTCTGATCGTCCCTTCAGAGCTCAGCATCCAGAAGCGTCCCAGAACCATGACCTCTGACGTGACCTTCCCCCTGAAGGGCTGGCGCGGGATGATCGATTGGGTCCGCAATTCAGAAGAGAAAGTCACAGTGTCCCGCAACGCTCTGAGTCTAGACGTGCCAGGTACACACGCACTCGCACACGCACGCGCACACATTCTGATGTTTGCTTTGTGTGTAATGAGTCTAATGCAGATTAATGTGTGTGTAGATGCTGAGCAGAGCACAGGGTTTGTCACCGGCATCGTTCTCTACAGAAATCTGGGTCCCATCCTGTCCTTTCAGAGGTACAAATCTTCTGATTTTAGAGCTTCTGCTTGCATTTTAAAGAAAAACTCTTGAGTGATTCTGATCGATCGATCGTCTCGTTCTCTCTCAGCAACAGCACGCTGCTCAACTCGAAGGTCGTCACGGTAACGGTGAAGCCCAATCCTGGTTTCCTGTCGGCACCTGTCGAGATCGACTTCCCGCACCTGCACAATGTGAGTCGCCATGGAAACCAGAGAGCAGACGCTGCTTCATTGCTCGTTCTGTTCTGAACGTGTGTGTGCAGTTAAAGACTAAGGAGGAAGTGACATATGACACAGATCAGACTCCCCCTAACCAGACCTCTCACATCTCTCTCTGTCTCTCTGCAGGGCACTGTTAACGAGACCTGCATCGCCTGGGACGAGAGCGAGAGGTGGGTGGACCGCTTGTGATTCTGTGTGTGTGTGTGTGTGTGTGTTGTCGCAGTTCTAAAGGTCACACACTCTCTTCTGCCCTCGGTACAGTGTGTCATCTCCACACCTCCACGACAACCGCTAATCATATGCAAATAAGCCTCCGCCCCCTTACACACATCACTTATGACCTCATGAATATTCACAGAACATTCAAAAATTCAATGGTTCTTTTCACAATCCCACTGCCCACACAAACACTCACACAGACACACACATCTGAACACACAGTTGGGATCCTCGTTCTTGTTTTTAAACTTGAAACTTTATCAAAGCGTTCGTATCTCTGAGCCCCATCCATCTGTTAGTATATATTCTATTAATGTCATGTATTTGCAGAAAACATTTCCAAAATGTTTTGGCAAGGTTTCCTCAAAGTAATGAACAAACGTTCTTCTAGTAACATTATTAGAACATTTAAGTGTAAGTCGCTTTGGATAAAAGCGTCTGCTAAATGAATAAATGTAAATGTAAATGTAATCCGGTCTTTAATAACGTTTATACATCATTTATGGAATGACATTGCAGAATGATAAAACTAAACATTCCCACTTTAAAAAAAAAAAAAAAAAACTGGACATTTTGAACATTCTGAGAATGTTAGAAAAACGTTCATAGAACATATTTTGGTAGCACAGTATTGACCAGTCAGCATCAAGAGCCACAGCTATCCATTTCTCTTTTTTTCCATGTGATTTTCCTCCTGTGACACTGGTGTGATTGTGCGATCGAGGAGTCTGTCTCTCTCACAGGACATGAGCTCAACCACCTGCCATCAGACCTGTGCCAAACACACACACACTCACTCACAGACAGAGAGAGACAGGATTCACATATTTAAACAGTTGTGTTTCTGTGCCATTAGAGCATTTAATGTTAGAAATACAAAAATATATCAGGACTATGTTGGCAGTGTTGCCAAATACACACAATACAAACACAACTGTATAAATAGTGACAGAAAGGAAAGCAAATAAATAAGATGCCAGTAAAATAATCAATGTAATATAATAACAACATAGAATAAGATCAAATGACACTGGAGTTAAGCAACATCAGTACTGCCTTTCAGACTCTTCCAAAACGATGCTCTAAAACAAGCAATTTAAGCTCCCAAAGAACATTTCAGTGATCAGTTCTTACAAGAACTACTGTTTTCTTAGTGTAAAGAACATTTGTGACACTGGAGCACAAAACCAGTCTTAAATAGCACAGGTATATTTGTAGCAATAACCAAAAATACATTGTATGGGACAAAAAAATTTTTTTTTTCTTTTATGGCAAAAATCATTGGGTTATTAAGTAAAGATCATGTTCCATGAAGATATTTTGTAAATTTCCTACTGTAAATATATCTCAACTTCATTTTTGATTAGTAATATGCATTGCTAAGAATATGCATTGTTTTTTGTTTTTTTGCACCCTCAGATTCCAGATTTTCAAATAGTTGAATCTCTGCCAAATATTGTCCTGTACTAACAACCATACATCAATAGAAAGCGTATTTATTCAGCTTTGAGATGTATAAATCTCAATTTCAAAAATTTGACCCTTATGACTAGTTTTGTGGTCCAGGGTCACATTTTAATAATCAGAAGAACCTTTAGTGGTTCCATTGATGTTAAAGGTTTTCTGTGGAACCATTGATGTCAGTAAATATATTATTATGTTCTGGGCACAATATAAAATCACCAGGAAGAACCATTTGGATAAGAGAGCATGATGAAAATACCTGCAGGAGCATATGAATAACGCGGTAATGGTAAAGATCCATCTGAGAGCGTTACTGTACTGAGGTCTGGAGTGAGTGTGAGTCTGGATGAGCTGCTCTGCTGCTGAGAGTGTGTGTGTGTGTGCAGGGTTTTTTCACAGTGTATCTAACGCTTGTTTGTGTGTGCGCGCAGCGCGTCTCTGCTCGGCTCCTGGTCCGCGCGCGGCTGCAGATCGGTGTCGCGCGACTCCAGCACCACATGCGTGTGTGACGGACTGTCCACGTTCGCCCTGATCGCCCGACCGAACCCCGATCTGGTAAGTGTCCGATCATCACCGAACCGTCTGTGTGTGTCGTCGTCGTGTGTCCGATCGCTATGTGTGTGTGTGTGTGTGTGTGTGTGTGTGTGTGGAGTGAAAATGAAGCGATGCTGCCGTTAACCGAACAGCGTTTATCGCGTTTATCACGTTTATCAAAACCTCATTCATCATCGATCATCGGGTGATCAGATGCGATCGTCTTTCATGTGAGTTCATTCTTTATCCAACGATGGGTTGATTGACAGCTAATGGAGACGATGCGGTGTCGCGATCGATCGCTTCTCATCAGGACATCAAATTCTCTTCAGGAATCTGACGATCAGTGATGGATTCGGCTTTCTTCATTCATGTATTTGTTCGGTGCTTTAATGCGTTTGTCTGATCGGGATGGTTGTTTTTGATCTTTTTGGTGCAGAAGCAGTTGCCATGGTAACCGTACCGCAGCCTCGCGCTGTAATTCGGTTATCAGAACGAGAGAAAAAAACAGCCCTGCACTGCAACGCAACGCGACGCGTCCAAACAGAACGCTTCCGTTTATGATCGCATAAGCGCCATGACTGGAGCGCGCTGTTTGGACGCGTCGCGTCGCGTCGCGCAATGCAAACGGGTTTAAAAGACCTGTTACATGCCTTCAGTGTGTGTGTGTGTCTCCTGAGAGGAGTTATTACGATGCGTTTCATTCTGCAAGGGCAAATGAAGGTGGAAAGCAGCTCATAATATAACACACACATACTGTGGTGTGTGTCCACAGGAGTGTGAAGTGTGTAACACTAATAATTTCAGAGGTGAAAGTTGTCCACCTGCAGGACACACACGCACCTGCCGTCGTTTAAATGTGCTAATGTGGAGCAGCAGTGAGGGAATGTAGAGCGCCTCGCTCACCTTCACGTCTCCTTCACATCAGCTGCCCTGTTTCTGCCAGTCATTCTGTCCAGAGGGATCTCCGTGTGTGTGTGTGTGCGCGCGCACTGATACTAATGTTACTGTTCTTCTTTACAGAACATGGATAAGTCTCTGTTGCCCTCGGTTACGATGATTGTGGGATGCGGGGTGTCGTCCCTCACCCTCCTCCTCCTCATCATCATCTACGTCTCTGTGTGGAAGTAAGAAACTTGCCATAACACTTGATTTGTGTACTCTTATATGAAAAAAACATACAATATTATAAACTAAAAAGCCATTAATCTCATTATTAAAGACCAAGGAAGCCCCAGTTTTAAAACTCCTGGGTAGGACGGTTGTTCATTAATTGCATTTTCTCTCTTTCTCTCAGATACATTCGCTCTGAGCGCTCAGTGATCCTGATCAACTTCTGTCTGTCAATCATCTGCTCCAACGCCCTCATTCTGATTGGTCAGACGCAAGCACGCAACAAGGTGAGCCCGAAACCCGACGTTGACCATTCGCAGCTCACGTCAGCTCTGATGGCAAGCGGCTCACCTCTCGTTCCTCTGTTTCTCACGCAGGTCATGTGTACGTTGGTGGCGGCGTTCCTGCATTTCTTCTTCCTGTCCTCTTTCTGTTGGGTCCTGACGGAGGCGTGGCAGTCTTACATGGCCGTTACGGGCCGCCTTCGTAACCGCATCATCCGCAAACGCTTCTTGTGTCTGGGATGGGGTGAGTGTGTGTGCCGCTGTTGTTTCTGGAGAGCGTTGCGTGTCTCGTGTGATATGGTGTTTAACTCTCTCTGGATTCTCTCTCAGGTCTGCCCGCTTTAGTCGTCGCCGTTTCTGTCGGCTTCACCAAAGCCAAAGGTTACGGCACCGTCAACTAGTGAGTATTTCCCATCTCTTTGGTTGCTTGTCTTTCTCTTTCCGTCATCGTCTTTGTGAGTTTAACACTGGTGTTTCTGCCTCTCTGCAGCTGTTGGTTGTCTCTCGAAGGCGGTCTCTTGTACTCGTTTGTGGGTCCCGCGGCTGCGGTCGTTCTGGTGAGGAGCCGCTCTTGGACTCTGTGTGATTGACAGCGCATGCAGTGTTGAGCTTTCACTGACGTCTCTCTGTGTATTTTCAGGTCAACATGGTGATTGGAATTCTGGTTTTCAACAAGCTTGTGTCCAAGGACGGCATCACAGATGTTAAGCTGAAAGAGAGGGCTGGGTAAGAAATACTATACACACCCAATCCAACACCAGTCACATTAAAGAGTCTAGAGCATGGTGTATTAAATGTGCTGTCCTGCAGGGCATCGCTGTGGAGCTCTTGTGTGGTTCTCCCTCTTCTCGCACTGACTTGGATGTCTGCAGTCTTGGCCATCACCGACCGCCGCTCCGCACTGTTCCAGATCCTCTTCGCCGTCTTCGATTCTCTAGAGGGATTCATCATTGTCATGGTGCACTGCATCCTGCGCAGAGAGGTCAGTATGCTCACAGTCAAAGCACAGGTGCATTTAACATGCTTGAGTGTGCCAGAGCTCAAAAATGTGCATGTTTCAGGTCCAGGAGGCGGTGAAATGCCGTGTCGTGGACCGCAAGGATGATGGGAACGGTGATTCTGGCAGCTCCCTGCAGAACGGCCACACGCAGCTGGTGGTGAGTGTACATGCAAGTATTCTCACGAATTTACATGCTAATGACGGCTTTTATAAATCTTATTTCTCATCTTTATTTTTTCTACAGTCTGACTTTGAGAAGGACGCTGATGCAAACCGACCAGGTGAGGATATAAACAGTTCACATTATCACAGCGCAGGGGTGTCCAAACCTGTTCCTGGAGAATTTAGCTCCAAGACTAATTAAACACCTGAATCAGCTAATCAAGGCTGGAAGCTGGCTGTAACTAAACTTTGCAAGACATTAGGCCCTCCAGGAGCAGGATTGGACACCCCTCCCATGAAACATAAAACTTGAGGTGTTTGGTAATGATAAGAGACGGCTTGGTGAAGTTGCTTTGCTCCAAGGGGACTGTATTCCCACATGCCTCACCTGCCTCTCTGCATCCCCTCAGGTGGAATGAAGAGCTCTTCTGAGGAGAAGATGCCCCCTCCACAGATGCCCCTGCCCCTCGGCCCGAACTTCCACACCCTTCCATCCAACCCCAGTGGAAAGAGCCACATTCCCCCCGTCCCCGAGTACTCTAGCCACACGCTCACCCTGCGGAGAGAGAAAGGTCGTGGAGTCGACCCGTCTTGCGGTAAACCCGTGTACGTGTGCGACAGCGAACTCTTCAAGCAACTGGATGCCGATCTGGCCCTCGCTCAGGCAGAGAGCGTCTGTCCTGATGGCAGCGGTTACGTGCTCCTGCCCAACACCACCTCCACCCTCCGTGCCAAACCCAAAGATGACTCCAGCGGCTCCAGCAAGTACAACATCAGCACCGAGCTCCCGCAAGCCCGTCTTATGCATCTGAGCGGAACCTTTGCCGAACCGCAGGCCGCCTACGCCGTCAAAACTCTCCCCGCCGACCGTGTCAGCGTATCGTACTCGGAACGCGACTCTCCCATTCAGAACATCCACAACATCTCCAGCGAGAGTCACGTGACCAGCAGTCTGGGCGACACGTTCGACTCCATGAACTCCATGATGTCCAAGAGCGAAACCATCTCTACCTTGTCCATGAGTTCTCTGGAGGTCAGCGAAGGGGTAAGAGATGCCACTTCCTCTTAGTTGATGGTGCCGTTGTTGAACACTGCATGTGATGAATTATGCAATGGGTGTGAAACTAAAGTTTGCTGTCGCTCTTTCCTTTTACTCTCTCAGAGGCAGAAATCTCGTTACGCAGAACTCGATTTTGAGGTAATTACTCACTAAGGAGCGTCTACCGTAGAGTTATATGAATGTAAATCTGCGACAGTATGGTTTTAACCGTTCCTTTCTCTGTCGTGTAGAAAATCATGCACACGCGAAAACGCCATCAGAACATGTTCCAGGACCTCAACAGGAAGGTGCATCACGCCGAGAAGGACAGAGAGTCACCGGCATCCGACAGCAAGGTGAGCCACTAAACTAGACGCTCATATGTGGAACTTTTCCATGTTTGCAGACACGAACGGTATTTAGAGTAACGCTGTCGTCTTCTCTCTGCAGTCTGTAAGATGGAGCGTTTCCTCTGCTGGAAGCGACAAGACAAACCACAGCGTAAGTGTCTCCATCTCTCAACCGCCTGTTAGGGACGTTTTCTCATTCGCTGGGTCTCTAACTTTGTTCCCGGTGTCTTTTTCCAGGATAAGCAGCAGGGAGCAATGGATCGGTCCTGGGAGAGCATGAGCAGATCACAGGCGTCTCCTCCTGCGTGGGTCAGGAAGGACATGGAGCCGCTACAGGCGTCTCCTTTGGATCTCCAGGGCGTGGAATGGGAGAAGGCCGGAGCGACCATCCCTCTGGTGGGCCAAGATATCATCGACCTACAGACGGAGGTGTGAGGGCGCCACGTTTAACCCTGAACACCTCGGTCTGCTTTTGATTTGGGAAAGAGAGCGGAAATGAAGGGATGAGCATGTAGAGGGCAGAGAGGTAGAGAGGAACCCGAGAGGGGAGCGCTGTACCCGTCTGTCATTTGAATATGTGTCTCTCCGGCTTCAGAAGTAGCTCTCAGCTCAAGATGACACTGACCTCAGTCAGGGAGAAAGGTTTTCCGAACTCCGTGCGAGGAGAGATTCCGGTCGGTTCATCGAGAGCTTTTCCCAACACGCTTCCATCTGGTCCAGGAGGTGGTGTGGACGCCCGCCTGTGTCCTTTCATTTTTCCGCAGTTCCATTTTGGAATGGGCGAATCTTCCCGCAGGAGGGTCGACCGCTTTCTTGGCTGCTCGAGTTTGGCCCTTTGTGGCCTCTTCCAGAGCGTTCTTTTCGGTCAAGAGGCCGACGTCTCCCATGAGCCTCTAGAGAGGTTGTTAGCTGTGCCAAACGGACACAGATGTACTGCCGTCGCTGTGGTCTTTGTTTTTAGCGCTTTGCGTGAAGCATTTCTGGACGCTTCCATCAAACTTTGGGGAAATAATTGTACCGAAAACTTGAAAAAGACTATAAAGAGCTGAGCATTTTACTTTCCATGATTCCTCTGTTATTATTGTAACGAGTTGTTATTATGAATGTTATTTCTTTGTTCTTATGATCATGTTATGATTTCGATGATGTTTCTCCTCTTGTCTTCATATCTGTGTTCATCAAGGTTTATTTTTAAGTACTGTACGAAACCGTTCATCCGTTCCCAAAACAGCAGCAGGATGAAATATCCCAGCATGAGCGGCTGACATTCTCTCAGCATTCTGGGTAATGTAGTTGGAGCAGCAGTGACTGTGTAGCCTTGGACTCTTTGAGGACGAGCTGTTGTTTCCTCCTCCGCTCCATTGGATCAGACCACTGTGTTCCCTCCATTCCCACCAGCGGCTCTTTCTACGGCCTTGCGAACGAAGCCCCAGCACACGTTACGGGCTCCTGCCCGACTGTGAACTTCCGCCGTGCCGGCGGGACAGATTCCCAGAGCAGTAGTCATGCCAAACTATAGACTGGCATCAGTGCAATATGAGGACAGATGCTTGATGCCCAAGCAGGACTGACATTAGAATTTTGGCAGATTTTTGTTAACCATTTTCAGAGTTTTATATTGTCTTTATAGAGCATATAGAATACCTTTATGACAACACTGTTCACGGACTATGTTAGCTACTAAACGAGAAGGACAAAACAAGACGTTGTGTCTTGCTGCTAAAAGAACTTTCAGGAAAGAAAAATATGAGTAATAGCCTAGAGATATATCTGACTGTGCTTCAGGAAAATGCCCTAGAGTTTTATACTTGATTCCTCCATATTGCTGAGACACTGAACCCTCGGTCGTCTGTACGGTCTCTTGTTTTATACACCTGTTCGTCTCTGTGTGCGTGCCGATATCCTTCCTCGCGTCTCCGTGTTCGCGTGAGGTTCCCGATGTCTGTCTGAATCTCCAGCACTAGAGTCTCTGTGTATTTCACTTCCTCTTGTGATTGTACAGTTTTAAGAACAATAGGTGAAGGTGTCTCGTTTCTAATAAAACAAAAGAAATTAAAATTATAGAGTGTTTGTTCTTCATTTTCCTGACTAAAGAAGTCACTTCTAAGTGGCACCAAGCAAAACTGCAAAAATAGTGACTGTTGGGTTTCCTCCTCCTTCCACTGGCCAGTCAAACATCTTAGTCCCGCCCCAAACTCACGTGATTGGTTAAGCCTGACATGTTGAGCCTGTCAAACATCAAACTACCAATGAGTGACTCTGAACATGAAACTGACACCACAAATGTCACATACTACAACTTTTATAGTAGCAGGTTATGCTGCCATAGTAAGATCTTGTTTTCTTGCCGAATGTCGTTTGTGAGTAAATACAATTTTTTCCCATAAGACCTATTTCCATTTGGTCTATATAGGAGCAAAACAAATGACTAAGCTATCTGTAATTTGGTCATTAGCATCAGGCTCTTTCGCTCAGGAAATGAATCTATTCAGACGCAGCAGGCGTAATCAGCTCATTACAGATGAAACAAGATTTGCTTTGTTTACAGGATCTCTATTAATATAGAGCAAAACCCCACCTGATCTGCTGGACACAGGCACAAACTCATTACGTCAATCGCAGTTAGATGTAATAAAGGCTAGGGTATTGTTGCAGTGCAGTTGCTAGGGTGTTCTTGGTGGTTGCTATGCAGTTGCTAGGGTGTTCTGTGTGGTTGCTAGGCAAAAGAAAGAAATAATAACATACCATATGAATGATGAGAGAATTTTCACTTTCATTCATGAATTACTCCTTTAATTATTGTGATGATTATATTGATGATGATGATGATGATGATGATCTATTGTTCTCATCTACCACCCTCTCCCTATGCTCCCCCACTCATTTCCGTGCTTTTGTTTGAGTCAGAGCTTATGTATGTCATGCAGTTAGTCAGTGGCATTAAGAGCGCGACCCATAATGCACTGCAGCGGCTCTGGTGTCGGAGAGGGCTGCATGTAAATGCCGAATGCTGTCGGTGCGGCGGGAGTAATTGTGTGCAGGGCTGTTATTTCGTTCCTCATGATGGTATGAATGTGCCACTCAAACCTTTGTGTGGGTTTTTGTCTTGTTTCACTCAAGCTAAGAGAAGGTAATTGCGCTGTTGAATATTGTGAGTCACATGATGGCGCTGGCGTGAATGAGAAAGTGGGCGCTCGGGGATTACAGCTGTGCTCCTGCGTCACGGCCAAATGTCAGCGGTCCTCAGAGAGCGATTCAGCTCGACGGGGAACAGCTCTCAGCGACTGGGGATTCAACCCAAACTACTCACTGCCGGCTGTTAGAACGCTGTTCTTTCACACGCTTCAGCTGACAGAAACGTCTCCTGAAGAACACCAGAGTGCACTCACTCTCATCTGTGTTCAGTTAGCACTGGTAGTTAAGTCAGGCATCGCTAGTACTGGAGCAGCTAGTCATGTGCTCAAACCTCCAGCAGTAAAGATTGCAGTTCAGTGGCTGCATAGAAACTACTCAAAACACCCTAACAGCACAGCAACCCCTCACAATGCCCTAGTAACCACATGCAACCAGCCAGAACACCCTAGCAACCACATAGCAATAAACAAGAACACTCTAGCAATACTAACCACTCAGAACACCCTAACAACTGCATAGCAACTACATGGAACACCCTAGCAACCATATAGCAACCATTCAAAACACCCTAGCTACCACAGAACACCCAGAACACTAGACTAGCCAGAACACCCTAGTAACCACATAGCAACTACTTGGAACACCCTAGCGACTACTCAGAACACCCTAAAAACTGCATAGCAACTACATGGCAACGATTCAAAACACCCTAGCAACCACACAGCAACTGGCCAGAACATCCTAACAACAACATAGCAACAATTTGGAACAGCCTAGCAACCACATAGCAACCATTCAAAACACCCTAGCAACCACATAGCAACCATTCAAAACACCCTAGCAACCACACAGCAACTGGCCAGAACATCTTAACAACAACATAGCAACAATTTGGAACACCCTAGCAACCACATAGCAACCATTCAAAACACCCTAGCTACCACATAGCAACTGGCCAGAACATCCTAACAACAACATAGCAACAATTTGGAACACCCTAGCTACCACATAGCAACTGGCCAGAACATCTGAACAACAACATAGCAACAATTTGGAACACCCTAGCTACCACATAGCAATAAACAAGAACACTCTAGTAATACCAACCACTCAGAACACCCTAAAACTGCATAGCAACTACATGGCAACCATTCAAAACACCCTAGCTACCACATAGCAACTAACCAGACACCCTAGCAACCCTACAGCAACTAGCCAGAACATCCTAACAACAGCATAGCAATAAACAAGAACACACTAGTAATACCAACCACTCAGAACACCCTAACAACTGCACAGCAAATACATGTAACACCCTAGCAACCATATAGCAACCATTCAAAACACTCTAGCAACCACATAGAAACTAGCTAGAACACCCTAGCAACCACATAGCAACCATTCAAAACACCCTAGCTACCACATAGCAACTGGCCAGGACATCCTAACAACAACATAGCAACAATTTGGAACACCCTAGCTACCACATAGCAACGGGCCAGAACATCCTAGCAACAAAATAGCAACTACTCAGAACACCCTAGCAACAACATAACAACAAACAAAAACACTCCAGCAATTCCAACCACTCAGAACACACTGATAACGGCATAGCAACTACTTGGAACACCCTAGCAACTGCATAGCAACTGACCAGAATATCCTAACAACAGCATAGCAACTACTCAGAACACCTTAGCAACAACATAACAACAAACAAGAACACTCTAGCAATACCAACCACTCAGAACACCCTGACAACTGCATAGCAACTGCTCAGAATACCCTAGCAACAACATAACCACCAGAAAACACCCTAGCAACCATTCAGAACACCCTAGCAACTGTATAGCAATGTCCTGGACAAACAGCACAGACAGCAGGAGATCTACAGTGCTCAGAGTCGAGCTCCAGTACAGCTGTCTGCTGCTGAAGGTCTTGATGATGTGTGTTTGATCAGTGCTGGAGCTGAACTCTGCAGGAACGGCACTGGTTTCAGCTGATTTACCCTTTAGTTCTTCATCTGTTGATCTATTTCTCTCTCCTCAGGTGTGGAACCATCCTCCTCTCCAGCCATCATCACCATGGCAACATAAAGCATCCAGACTCTGCTCTGCAGCCCAGTTACTATGGTAACGCATGCTACGTGATGGGCCTCAGGAGCATCAAACAGCTCAGCGGCTCTCGGACACTGCACTGCTGTTCATCATTTCAGCAGATCGTCATGAGTGTGTGTGTGTGTGTGAGGTCAGTAGGTCAGAATGTTCACTGCCTCGAGTGTCAGACCCCAGAGGAACATCTCATTTCTCAGATGTCACTCTTTGATAACACTATACATTCTTAACTTTATTCCCAGCTGTGTTTCATCTAAGATGTTTCTTCCTCAGGAGGAATAAAACCAGCTTAAAGGGCACCTATTATGCCCCTTTTTAGAAGATGTAAAAAAAATAATAAAAAAAAGTGTCAGGTGTGCCCAGAATGTGTCTGTGACGTTTCAGCCCAAAAATACCTCACAGATCATTTATTGTATCATTTTGAAAAAGCCTATTTTGAGTAGAAGCGGAAACACACTGTTTTCATGCGTGTCTCTTTAAATGCAAATGAGCTGCTGCTCCCCGCCCCCTTCTCCAGAACAGGGCTGTGCCTTTACAGCTCATACCTCAGATACTCTGCCAACATCTGTTTGGTTTTGATTATCATGTCTGTCATGCTGAAATCATGCGTTTAAACCATATTACAACCTCAATACCAGAAAAGTTGGGACGTTTCGTGAAATGCCATAAAATCAAGAATATGTTATCTGTTCATTCTCTTTAACCTTTAGTTAATTGACCAAAGTACAAAGAAAAAAATTCCAATGTTTTCAGTGGCTAACTTTTATATGTATTTTGTAAATATACCCAATTTTGATTTTCATGGCTGCAACACACTCCAAAAATGTTGGGACAGAGGCATGTTTAACACTGTGCCACATCAACTTTCTTTTTAATTACAATGTTTAATTGTTTGGGAATTGAGGATACTAACACTTCAAGTTTTGCAAGCAAAACTGTTGTCCAATCAGGCTTGATAAAAAACTTCAGATGCTCAGCAGTCTGTGATCATCATTGTCTGATTCTCCTTTTTATGGCTGGTCATACAGGAGGTCCAGTCTAGCACTTTCAGCATGTGTCTATGAAACCACGCTGTTGTAGCACATGCAGAATGAGAGCTGGCATTGTCTTGATCTAAAAACCATGAAATACATCATCTTGATGGCAGTATATGTGTCTGTACAATCCCAATACAGGCCTCCATATTCGCACATATTCCGTTTGGCCTTCGGTACTGAGAACTCAACGTTTATTTTTCCCAGAAACAAGCTAAAAGGTGCACTCGTCTGACCACAGCACACATTTCCATCATCTTTTTTAACTGAGATGAGCTCTGGCCCAGAGAACCCCATGGCATCACTGCGTAGAATTGATGTATAACTTTCTGCTGGAGTAACAGAAATTCAAGTTGCATTTATTGTGTTCAGTGACAGCAGTTTTCTGAAGTCCCCCTGAGCCCATGTGGCTGTATTTAACACCGCAGCATGACGCTTTCTTATGCAATGCCATCTGAGGGGTCAAAGGTCATACACATTCACCACAGGTGTCTTGCCTTACCCTACACACACTGACATTTCTCACAATATTATGAGGTAGTTGGTAAAGGACATAAATTCTTAGTGATTTTCTACTGAGAATTTTTTTTTTTTTTTTTTTTTTTTGATGTGTTTGACACTTTTGTCATGAAATTTGGCACAATGTGGTAAGCCATGATCCAGCTACGTTTGCAAAGACTGAAATGCTCCTTTTATACCCAAACATGATTTTTTTTTTTTAATTGCTGCTTTGAAATACTCAGGGTGGGGCTCTGCTAATACAGCAGTGTCCAGTCAACAGTGGCTTGTAAAGTGTGACGTCAAGCCAAAATACATTTATGTTCAAACAGCATGTAACCATGAATTTTGCATAATAGGAGCACCTTAAATGATTCAGCAAGAGTCGAGAGCTGATCAGTGCATGATCACAGAGCTCATATTGAGATCTTTTTTTGATTGCACACTTGGGAATCTTGACTCATCTGAGCAGAGTTTGAGACATTGTCGAGATTTCTTCTTAAACTCTAGAGAAGACGCATGAGATCACTAGCGTATTTTGATCAGGAGTAACACAGGGAACATTCTGGCAAGTTCCTCTCAAAGTTATGAACAAATGTAAATAGAATATTTGTTCATAGACATTTTTAAAATGTTACTACTTACTCGTTGCAGATGTTTCAGAGAACATCCAAAGTAACATTCACATCACGTTTGCGAAATGGAATGTTCCTGTAGCATTCAATACCAACAAAAATGTTTTTAAACATTAAAAACTGAACTTAATGGGAATGTTAACAAAGCCTTCTCAGAACATATTTTTGTTAGCGGGAAGCTTCTGAGAAGCTTTTGATCTCTCTGACGGACAGTGCTGGAGATGCTGAGATGTTCTGCTGCATGTGACTCACTTCAGTGTCCTGAAATTCTCACGCATCTAAATGCGTCCAGTCATCGCTCTTACTCACTGTGATTCCCTCAGCTTCTAAAAAAGGAGCAGTTTTTGCAGTTCTGCTTTAATAATTGCTCTTTTCGAGGGTCTTTGTTTGAGGATCTTTCAATTACAGCCCGTTTCAGGCTCAGGTGTGACTCCAGGGGCTTAATGAACTGCTCAGAGGGTCTCAGCGGAATCATCTGTCCTCAGGTGGGACGTGTCCCTCGCGGACGCCGCGTGAGTTCGTCCCCGTCCGTCTGCGGCTCATCGTCGCTGAACGTACCCGTTCACCTTCAGCGAATGTGCTTTTATGTGCAGACTGATGTTGGGCTCGCAGAATGACCTCACCCTGTCATCGCTCTGCAGATGATGGTTGCCAGGAAACCATTTCCATTGGCAACGGCAGAAGTGGAACACAGAAGAAAAAGAGAACACATTATTTGAGGACGGCGAAACGCCGGAAGTCCATATAAAGGCGCCGGATGCTCTCAAAGTTCAGCTGCATTACACAGTTCCTGTTATTCACAGCTCGGAACCTTTTGCGCAGGTTATGCTTCATGAAATGTGTCATAATCAAAACGTCCTTTGTGCCTGTGATGTTTGATTGGTGATAGTTAATGCATTCAACAGGATCAGTCTATAAAGGGATGGTTCATCCAAAAATTAAAGTCCTGTCATCGTTTACTCACCTTTTTGTTCTTTCGAACCTGAACGAGGTTCATTCTCCTGTTGAACACGAAAGAAGATACTTTGAAGAATGTTCCTGGTCCCCGTTGACTGTCATAGTCATTGTTTCCCAACTATTTCAGTCAGTGGTTTACCAGCATTCTTCAAAATGTCTCATAACTCATACAGGTTTGGGACGACATGAGGACGAGTAAACAATGACAAATGTTCATTTGTGGGCGAGCAATCGCTTTACCTGAAGTTCCTCAGATGCATGAGCTGAAGTCTGTAGATCCGTTCTGCTGTGCATAAATGAGGTTGATGAGTCTGGTCTCTCAGAGGACAGGATCCAGTGTTTGTCTGGAGCGATCATGTAACTGTAGGTCTGTATTTTGTTGGAAACACTGCCCTCTCCTGACCACACAAACCACCGGCTGCGTCCCACTTCACACACTAATGCTGCACACTCATTTCTGAGTATGAGAAAGTACATACTGCATATATTAGAACAACTTCGTGATGACCCGTATGTATGTAAGCGCTACAATCATGACAACATTCATTTTTACATTTATACACTGCAAAAGTATTTTCTTCCTCAGTATTTTTGTTTTCCAGTGCAAATATCAGCATACATTTACTGGAGATGCAAAATTACGTCTTAAGTCTTGTTTTTTGACAAATGTTTCACAATCACGTGAATTTATGTTAATTAGTTATGAAATATTAACGCGAATAAAATATTTTGACGCAGTTAACGCGCTGGCCCCGCCCCCCAACCGGTACGTAAACTTGACGTTCATCACTTCTTCCCCATTTATTGATTGACAAGCCTCCTGTGGGGAAATTGTCAATGTTACTGTATTCAAGACTAAATGTGAACATGCATTAATTCATCTCACTCACAGAAAACAGACTGAGTATTCCTCAAAATGAATAAAAACAGTGAAATGCAAACTCAGAATATGACGCAAACCTGCAATAATTAAATATGTTAAATAATACAAATATCCTTTATGTATTTAATACCATTTTATTAACCAGTGTCTTTGCTGCTGACCTTCGATGATGCAATTCAGTCATACTAATAAGCAAAACTTACTTTAGATAAACTAACATTTGTGCTTCATTTTTTTATATCTGAAGAGTGATCTTCTCCTGCAGAAATATACTTTTCTTTCAGCCCGAGATGAATTCATTTCACTTTTGGTGTAAAAGGGCTTTTACATTAGAATTGTTTTATATTAAAAAAAGAAGCGAGCCCTGCCCAGATTTAAAAAGTAACGTAACGCATTACTTTCCATAAAAAGTAACTAAGTAACATAATTAGTTACTTTTCCAGGGAGTAACGCAAAATTGTAATGCATTACTTTTAAAAGTAACTTTCCCCAACACTGTACAGTATTATGTGTTTTTGCTCAGTTTTGCAGAGCACATGTTCCCTTTGAAGCCATAGCAGAATTGTTGAGCAACACAGCGGTGTTTAGTTTCTGAATGAATCCGCGGTGTGAATCAATGATTCAAAGGCTCATTCATAAACAGAGTCGTTTACTTCATCCTGAACGAATCAGCCGTTTGAACGAATCATAAAGGCGTTTACCGCCACCTGCTGGCAGATTTAGTTTCTTATTTAGAGTATAATTTCATTTAAAGAAAAATAACAATAATAATAATTTTAAAAATAATAAAAGGAAAACATTAAAGGGATAATTCACCCCAAAAAATAAATTCTGTTATCATTTTCTCACGTTTGTGTGTTTCAAATCTTTCTTTTGTGTGAAACAAGAATTTTGAGGACTGTTGGTAAAGCGGTTTTGTATGAACAAAAAATACTGAGATGTTTCTCAAATTATCTTTTTTTGTGTTCCATAGTTTACGTTGCAGGTCGTTGCAGCCAAAATGTTTGTGTCATAAATTCTATGTTGAATCAAATAAAATATTTCTTTCTAAAGATACATTTTGTAATGTCTACTTTAATACAAAAACAGCTTTAAATAATCTTTTGTGGGTATTTTCAGTCAAATTTATTTTGCAGTTAATTCGATTAATTCATCTAAACATCATGTAATTAATTAGATTCAAAATTTTAAAGTTTAAAACAAGACAAAATATCTGCTATTGTGGATAGAAAAATCATTTGTTTTCCCATTGTGGCAGATTTTTTTTTAAACATAAATTCAATTAATTTAGAATAAAACTTTCTGAAAACAAGACTTAAAATCTTAAGTCATTTTGCTTCTCAAATAAATACATCTTTTTATATACTATTTTCTACTGTTTTTCAGAATTTAATTCAATGTGTTACAAGGTGTAGGAAACTATATTCACTCTGAAATTTCCAGTAAATACGTTTCCAAAAGCATCACAAATGTCTTCTGTAGTGCAAAGGCTTGTAGGCCAAAAAGCATCATTTTTGCAACTCTAACAATGTTCATTGATCCAGTGTGCTGTTTAGGATTAATTCAGTCTCAAAGCCATTTTTGATTCATTTGATGCATGAGGTGTAGTTTTGCATTCTGACAGCAGCCGAACGATCAGAGCGATCAGACTGTAGTCGCGGTGAGAGTCGGATCTGCGGTGCGTCACGGGTCATTTATTCCCGCTGATGATGGACGTCCAGGTCAGACGCTTCCGGAACATGTTACCTTGACAACGTGACTTATACTGAGTGACTAATGCTGCCATAAAACATCCTGAACAAAGAGCAGCTCAAGACAATAGAATAGAATAGAATTTGAACATTCTGGAAAGGTTCTCTCAAAAGTTATGAACAAACATTCCTCCAGTAACATTAAGTGAATGAATGCTGTCATCAGTTATTCTCCATCATTGTCTTTCCAAACCTGTATGAGTTTATTTTACCAGCCATACTGGGGAAAAAAGAAAATACTTCAGTAAGTCAGTGAGGAACATAAACTGTTTATACAGGTTTGTAACGACACGAGGGCGAGTGAATGATGACAGAATTCACATTTCTGGGTGAACTAACCCTGTAAGCTTTAACGTCCTTAATAACGTTATTTGGGTCATTCTATAATTGTGGGTACATCTCATGTCCCTGAAGTACATTTTTTAATATATTTTCATCAATATAAAGCCCCGATGCTTAATTTTCTTGTACGCAATTATATATTTCCCAATCACACTACTGTATGTTGAAAAAGCCATATACAGTGGGTACGGAAAGTATTCAGACCCCCTTAAATTTTTCACTCTTTGTTATATTGCAGCCATTTGCTAAAATCATTTAAGTTCATTTTTTTCCTCATTAATGTACACACAGCACCCCATATTGACAGAAAAACACAGAATTGTTGACATTTTTGCAGATTTATTAAAAAAGAAAAACTGAAATATCACATGGTCCTAAGTATTCAGACCCTTTGCTCAGTATTTAGTAGAAGCACCTTTTGATCTAATACAGCCATGAGTCTTTTTGGGAAAGATGCAACAAGTTTTTCACACCTGGATTTGGGGATCCTCTGCCATTCCTCCTTGCAGATCCTCTCCAGTTCTGTCAGGTTGGATGGTAAACGTTGGTGGACAGCCATTTTTAGGTCTCTCCAGAGATGCTCAATTGGGTTTAAGTCAGGGCTCTGGCTGGGCCATTCAAGAACAGTCACGGAGTTGTTGTGAAGCCACTCCTTCGTTATTTTAGCTGTGTGCTTAGGGTCATTGTCTTGTTGGAAGGTAAACCTTCGGCCCAGTCTGAGGTCCTGAGCACTCTGGAGAAGGTTTTCGTCCAGGATATCCCTGTACTTGGCCGCATTCATCTTTCCCTCGATCGCAACCAGTCGTCCTGTCCCTGCAGCTGAAAAACACCCCCACAGCATGATGCTGCCACCACCATGCTTCACTGTTGGGACTGTATTGGACAGGTGATGAGCAGTGCCTGGTTTTCTCCACACATACCGCTTAGAATTAAGGCCAAAAAGTTCTATTTTGGTCTCATCAGACCAGAGAATCTTATTTCTCACCATCTTGGAGTCCTTCAGGTGGGCTTTCATGTGTCTTGCACTGAGGAGAGGCTTCCGTCGGGCCACTCTGCCATAAAGCCCCGACTGGTGGAGGGCTGCAGTGATGGTTGACTTTCTACAACTTTCTCCCATCTCCCGACTGCATCTCTGGAGCTCAGCCACAGTGATCTTTGGGTTCTTCTTTACCTCTCTCACCAAGGCTCTTCTCCCCCGATAGCTCAGTTTGGCCGGACGGCCAGCTCTAGGAAGGGTTCTGGTCGTCCAAAAACGTCTTCCATTTAAGGATTTTGGAGGCCACTGTGCTCTTAGGAACCTTAAGTGCAGCAGAAACCTTGGTCAGATCTGTGCCTTGCCACAAATCTGTCTCTGAGCTCTTCAGGCAGTTCCTTTGACCTCATGATTCTCATTTGCTCTGACATGCACTGTGAGCTGTAAGGTCTTATATAGACAGGTGTGTGGCTTTCCTAATCAAGTCCAGTCAGTATAATCAAACACAGCTGGACTCAAATGAAGGTGTAGAACCATCTCGAGGATGATCAGAAGAAATGGACAGCACCTGAGTAAAATATATGAGTGTCACAGCAAAGGGTCTGAATACTTAGGACTGTGTGATATTTCAGTTTTTCTTTTTTAATAAATCTGCAAAAATGTCAACAATTCTGTGTTTTTCTGTCAATATGGGGTGCTGTGTGTCCATTAATGAGGAGAAAAAATGAACTTAAATGATTTTAGCAAATGGCTGCAATATAACAAAGAGTGAAAAATTTAAGGGGGTCTGAATACTTTCCGTACCCACTGTATATTGCTCAGAAATGATGTTCATATCACATACAACCCTGGCATCAGCTGTCCGATTTTGTAAAGTTGCTCATTCTACTCTACATTTAAGCATGAAAATGACCTCAAATATCAATTAATTTCATAGCTCTGCCTTCAGTTAGATTAAGTTATCAAGACATTTGGGCGTGCGTTTCAAAAATAATACGTGTTTATTGTGATATAACTTGTTTTATTTGTGTCCGAAAAACCATTGTCAACTAAGTTACCCACTAGAAACCCCCCTTCAAAAAGGAATGGTTGGTCCCATTCTCACATAATTTGCACAGCATGATATGATATTTCCTCTGAAAGCACATGGATGAAACAGTAGAAGTTCTGTTCTCTCTCTTTCCTCTAATCCTGTGTCGAGAGTGGATTCATTGACTGTCAGCAGTGTTACACAAGTATTATTGCTGCAGATTTTAACAGGACAATTCAACTAAAAGATATGTTTTGTTTATAAAAAATATATTTATAAACATACATTATGTTCAGTAGTTCCGTGTTGAGTTCAGGCCCAACACACTAAAAGTGTCAGCTAAGTTGCCTGTCAACTGTGTCACCCAGTAAAGGTAACGTGACAGTATTTTATGCACATATTCCTACAGATCAGCTTTATTTATACAGCACTTGTTTCAAAGCAGCTATGTAAGGTCATGTTTGACATTAACACCACTTTGGAACCTTCATTTTTAAGAGTGTAATTTATTTACATAACATTATATAATAATGTAATTTTAGTTGGACATTAGGTTTTTTAAAACTATTTTACTATTTGTTTCAGAGAATATTCAAACGTAACATTCCTATAATGTTTGCAAAATGATGTAACAAATGTTATAACCAATAAAAACATATTTAAAACATTAAAAAACTGGAAGTTTTGAACGTTCAGAGAAATGTTTTCACAACTTAATTGTAATGTTAGCAAAATGTTTTCAGAACATTATTTTGTTCATTGGGTTAATGGCAGATAAACATTAGTTTGTGTCAGAGGCGGACAGAGTACACAGGTTCATTACTTGAGTAAAAGTACAGATACCCCTTGCTAAATTTTACTCAAGTACAAGTAAAAGTACTGCAGTCAGATGTCTACTTAAGTAAAAGTACTGAAGTACTTGTTTTTAAAAGTACTTGAGTATCAAAAGTACAAGAGTACATTTTCTAAATATTGCATTAGTACTGCCACAGTGCTTACATTTATGTACAGAAATGTCCTACATGGAGTTATGAAAAATGTTAATGTTAATACCTTGGAGAATGTAAAAGGAATTGAAAGTAAAATCAAGTCATTTTCATCTTTTTACCATGTTGCTTTATTTAACATTTCTCACTTGCCCACAAGGCAATAGCACAACAATGGCAACGCTCTGACAAACCTCTGCTAGAGTTTTAATGGATTTTTCGCACCCACATTTGAACCGGACTGTGTTAAACACACCGCATACTCAAGAACATCAAAGCAAATGCTCAGCTTACATTAATGTGTAATATCAGAAAAGAAAATTCTGCTAACAATTGTGTGTACATGTGAGTTTCTCTGTTTTTTCATCAATCAAATCAATAAACCTAAACCAGCGAAGGCAATATAGCAATGTTCTGACACACCTCTGAACCTGACCGTGATTAAGTGATTAAAGAAAATCAGCTAATCAGCTGTGTTTAGGTCAGCGTACAAATAAGGAAAAATAAAATTCAGCTCATTTGAGTGGCAGTCAGTGGCGCCTGCACAATCCAATCGCGTTTGAGAGGGAAACAACAAACTGAGGGTTTCTGAGATTTTTCTTTTTTCCTTTTTTTTAGAAGAAGTAACGGGTACTGTAACGGCTTATGGATGGAAATGTAGCGGAGTAAAGAGTACAATATTTGCCTCTCAAATGTACTTGAGTAAAGTCATGAGTACTCCCCAAAAATGATACTCGAGTAAAGTACAGATCCCTCAAAATTGTACTTAAGTACTGTACTCAAGTAAATGTACTCCGTTACTGTCCGGCTCTGGTTTGTGTCGTATGTTATCAGAGTTTGTGAGCTGCTCTTTAACTGCAGGAGTTTACTGTGATGAGCTTTACACAACAAGACAACAGAACTCCATTAATCCTGAAGGTCGGGGCAGAATAAATCAGTCAAACACAAGTAAACAGAGATTTGCTGGAAACAATTAAAGTTTTTAAATTGAAGTTACAGAAAGAGAACATCAGACACATGATAAAAAACACTCTAGAAAGCACTGCAGAAATTAATAAATACAACCGTGTGCAACTGTGCTGCACTCTGATGATATAAATCATAACAATGTTGCAGTAATTTCACACATTTTAGTTTTTGCTTCAGCTCTACTAAACCGCTGCCTTTCTGCACTGAACTACAGCTCTCAGACACGCACACCGATGAGACAGAGCTCACTTTTCTCCAAACAAGACTGCAGTCATTGCTAATTCATAGTGTGAACGCATCATTCTGTACATACACGGAGAACAAATTATAAACATCTTTTCAACATTTTGTGCTGTGGTTACACAGAAATGTGCCTGAAACCTAAACATATATTTGTTAAGGAAAAATCATCATTTTTGTCTTTAGTATCGCGACTTTGTTTACTAAATAACACTGAAATATGAAAACATGAAAAGATGCTGCTTCTCCAAACAAAGCGCTATTGTCCCAGCGGCGTGTCTCTGCGCATGCGCGGTGCGGCTGGTCTCCGGCCGCCAGGCGGCGCTAATGAAGCTCCGCGCTGCTGTGCGATCCCGTTTGCTCGCCGTGCGTTTATTTCCGCGTTCCGATCAGCACAAGGACAAATTCTGTTTGATAATCCAGTCGTTTGTTTGTCAGTGGGTTTGAGTCATGGCGCGACTGCTGCTCAGAGGCAGTTTGAGAGGATATTTCACCTCGCCGCTGCGGATGGGATCCGATCAGGTACTGAAGGCTGTTTCTGGATCTGAAGTTCAGGCAGTTCAGACACCAATGACATGCGATTCCTGCGCTCGTGCTCGTGCAAATGTTCAATATGAATGAAGACTCCGCTTTTCTGAGTTGTTTGGCCTCAGCTCGTGGTAGTTTTGTGGTGTTTAAGGTGTTTTGGAGCCTCCTCCGTTAAAGAAAGAAAGTAATGCATGTTTGAGACCACGGGAATAGTGAGTTGGTGAAAAAATGTGCTTCTGAGTGAAACAGTATAAGGTTGCACAACTAACTGATGAAATTGACAACGAATTCGATAACGCATTTGTTGAGCGATTAATCGCCTGTGCGCAGAAAACCTCCCGTTACAGCGGTGAATAACTTATTTTTGTGGACAGACCGCATCTGAAAACCTGCTGAAAATAGGTTTTATGAAGCGCTGTAAAAGCCCCAGAGTCACGTGAGTATTTGAGTCCTGCATAAAGGCTTGTCCTGACAGCAGTGCAATGTTTAATCGCACATTATTAACTGTTCTCATGGCTTTCATATCACGTTGTTTGGAGGAAATACTGGGCAAATAATGGATTAGAATGAATTCTATATATTTGATTCGAATAATTGAGTGAATAATCAACAGATGAATCGATTTTCAAAATTTGCAGCTTTAAAATGTTCCTGTGACAGAGTCAATGTGATTTATAGCATGTGTTTATAATGGTCTGTCCCCAGCAAACACGGTTTGGTCATTTTTTGGGGGGAACCAAATACTAACATTAGGGGAACGTTCTTCTTGGGTTGTATGTTTTTTTTGTTGTTGTGTGTGTGTGTTGTTGTTTTTTTTTTTTTTTTTTTTTTTTTTTTTTTTCAGCTATAAAAAAATGTTCCCAGAACATTGCCTGGAGGTTGTTTTAAAATAACCTAAAAATGACTTGCAGGAAAAGTTACCGAATGGTTATTTTTAGGTTTGGGTTTTTATTTTAAAATAAAAAATATATAATTCTGGGAACGTTAGACTAACTTTCTACAAACCAAAAACGAATGTTCTGGGAACAAGAAACTAACATTCTGGGAATGTTATAGTAATGTTAGCAGAACATTAGAGAAACATTAGAATAATGTTCTAAAAACCAAAAACTAACTTTCTCAGAGCCAAAAATTAACATTCTCAGAACGTTAGACTAATGTTCTGGGAATGTTCTGCAAACCAAACGCTTAACATTCTGGGAATGTTGTAACAACGTTAGGGGAACATTAGAATAATGTTCTAAAAACTAACATTCTGGGAACATTAGAATAACATTCTACAAACCAA
>NC_066887.1:38303644-38313644 GCF_022985175.1 Labeo rohita
ATCCCCTCTGCTATTTGTTGTATGTATAAATAGTCTGGATTCGTATTTGCCACCTTCGGTAATACCTGTGAAATACGCGGATGACTTAACAATCACAGAGCTCTTAATGGGATCTTCACCTGGACTCACTCAGAAGGCCTTAGATTCTGTAGTGGAATGGTGACAAGAATTTACATTAGTAGTAAATGGAGCTAAGACTGTGGATATGGTAATTAGTGCCAGGAGAGGGGACAACATTCCGTCCCCTCCCTCTCCTACTATCTCAGGACATGCAATTAGTAGAGTTTCCACCTTTAAATTGCTTGGAGTCCAAATATCCTCTGACTTGTCATGGGATGCCCACGTAAAGTACATGATTTCGAAGGTGCGTCCCAGAATATATTATCTTTCCGCTGCAAAAAGAGCGGGTCTCTCTTGTGATGTCTTATTGCAAGTATACCTGACTTTTATACGGCCAATTCTTGAGTATGCCAGCCCAGTATGGGGTGGTCTATCTAAAGGTCTCTCTGAGGAGTTAGAGAGGATCCAAAAGCGATGCTGTCGGATAATAGGCCTCCCCACATCAACTCTTCCAGCACTGAGTGAGAGGCGTGAGGAAGCCACCAGACGCACTTTTACTAAAATACTCAAGGACAGTTCATCACCACTGCATTGCTTTCTACCTATGGCTGCAACACATGCTTATTCCCTCCAGCGGCGCAAGACATATGTTGTACCTAGGAGTAACACTAAACGTCATGAACTTTCTTTTATTCCCCGTGCTCTAAAATTAGTGTATAGATAACTTACAGGTCTTTGATTAGGTTACCTTTTGTGTGATTCTGTGTTATTTATATAGATGTATATGCTATTTTATCTGTTTGTATTTTAGCTATTTTTTTATGTGTATGTTTGACACATTTCAGGGTTTTGTGTACGCAATATCTTGTCATGTCAAACTTTGAATAAAACAAACAAACAAACAGACAGATAGATAGATAGACAGATAAAACTGACTATTTATTTTCCTATGAAAATACCATACAGAAAAGAAGCGGGCTTTGTATATAAACGAGTTTAGCTACATTAGGGTTGTATTTAAATATTTTGGTACAAACTAAAACCATAACAGCACTGAAAACATGTAATGTTTTAAAATCACAGTCTTTATATGCCAGGATTAATGTTAATGATAATAAATAAACAGGTTTGATTTTATCAGAGAAAACGAGTTTTTTTTCACAAACTTTATTTTTAAGAAATGGGGTTTTCATTTCATTATATGTGACCCTGGACCATAAGGGGCAATTTATTGTTGAAAATTAAGATTTATACATCGTCTGAAAACTGAATAAATAAGCTTTCCACTGATGTATGATTTGTTAGGATGATATTTGAGATAAAACTATTTGAAAATCTGAAATCTGATGGTGCAAAAAAATCTAAATATTGAGAAAATCACCTTTAAAGTTGTTCAGATGAAGTTCTTAGCAATGCATATTACTCATCAGAAATGAAGTTTTGATATATTTACGGTCGGACATTTACTAAATATCTTCATGGAACATGATCTTTACTTAATATCCTGATGATTTTTGGCATAAAAGAAAAATCCAAAATTTTGTATATAACAAAGGAGATGCAAATGAAGACAGCATTAAAGCAATCCGTTCATATTTTGACACAGACAAGCAAACGTGTTTCGTTTTTCTATTTTGTTTTTAGAAGTATTTGAAACTTTGGAAAAAATGTGGCACAATCATGAAGAAAAGCAGCAAAATTAAAAATGATTCTTAAAAACCTCAAAGTAAATAGTAAAAGTGTTCACGGTAGATCAATTCAAATCATCCGCTCAAACCGGAGAGGTAAAATCACGGCAGATCGCTCGGTTTTGTCAGATGCAGTCGTGCACGCGGATTCCCCGCCCCGAACGTACGCGCTCCCGCGTGGCGTGCGCCGTGACGCAGCCGGTCCGCCGCGCGAGGAAGTGGCGCTGTTGTTTGAGCGACGGGACTGTCTCGCTCTGTCTCGTGGGTTCATCTCAAAAGGTTTTATCGCGTTTCGGTGGGTTTTGCCGTTCATGAACCAGGACTGAGCGCGCTCCACAGCTCTCTCGTGCCGTCCGGTCAACAAAATCCCGGTGAGTGCGCGCGGCTGCTGTGCTTTTTGGCGGGTTTGTCTGCTTTGAATTGTGTCTGTCTCGCGCCGCCGCTGCTGCTGTAGGCCGCGGGCGGCGCGGGAATCTCCGTCTGCCCGGTTCGGCGCTTTAACGGGTTTATTGTGTGAGCGGCGGGAGGTGTGACTGGTAACGGGTGTCACATGTGAGCTAAAGATCACCAACGGCCCGTTACGGGCGCTAACGTACACACATACATGCGCGTTAGCATCGCGTGCTGCTAGCCTCATGCGTGAGGGGGGCGGATCACCGACACCAGTGTGTGTGTGTGTGTGTGTGTGTGTGTGTGTGTGAGCGCGCTTTATCAGTGTGTTTGAGGAGTGTGAGCACGTGTGTGTGTGTGTGTTGTGTTTCTGTCTGACAGCAGCTGATCGTTAGCTTTTGTTTAACGGATACTAATCACAACAACAATGTGCTAATGACCACTGTAGATTTCATTGGTTCAATATCTGACATATGATCGTGCACATATCTGTATATGTATAATGTGTATTTATATGTTCGTATGATTTTATATGTATATACGTGTTTTTACATATTTATTTTACATATTATAAGCTAAATTACTATATATAAGCGTTTTTATATAGAAAGTGCTTAATTCGTGTTGTGTATTAAAATGTTTGTGTATATACACACTATAAATAAAACTATTAAGGCGTTTGTATATTTTTTTTTATCGTTCTTTAAATTATGTATTGAAGTATTGGTATTTTTATTTATATGTTAATTTGTAGTATTTATGTATATATTCATTATACATTATATAAATGCATGTGTGTATAGTTTATTTGAGGCCTTGTGATATTTTCGTATATCAGATATTGAACCAATGAAATCCAGAGGTGTTGATGTCACATTCCAAGTCAGTTGTTTTTGAACATGAAGATGATCAGATGTGTAGTGATATCAGACATGTATAAATGATTCGACAGCTGTTCTGTCCTGTGATCCAGTTTTTATAAGCAGTGTTCAGTGTAAAGAATGGTACATTTGATAATTCAATTCTGTTGAAGAGATCAATACACTTTAAGCAGTTTAACTTGCATTTTGTTTTTAAAATTGTTCATGCATTTAATGTGTCTCGGTCTCATATGCTGCCTGTCTGGTGATCATACCATCTGTGATCACATGATTGACGCTCATGTCTCTGTGTGTGTGTGTGTGTGTGTATTACAGTAATGGCTGCTGAGGTGAATGGCAGCTCTGGTCTGGTCAAAGAAGAAGAGGAGCCCATGGACGTGTCGGCCACACATTCAGAGAACTACCAGACGCTGCTGGACGCCGGTCTGCCGCAGAAGGTCGCCGAGAGCCTGGACAACATCTTTCAGACAGGTGAGACCGTCTGGGATCTGTTAGCGGACCGTCTGGACCACATGAAACTTGTCTTCATCTTGAGTGTGGTCCCATGCTCTGAGAAAGATGTGTTTGTAAACTGGACAATCTGGAGCGTCACTTCTGCTTCAGTCGTGTCTTGATGGATGACTGTCGTGTGTGTGTGTTCAGGTCTGGTGGCGTACGCGGATCTGGACGAGCGGGCGCTGGACGCGCTGCGGGAGTTTAATGAGGAGGGAGCGCTGTCAGTGCTCCAGCAGTTTAAGGAGTCCGACCTCTCACACGTGCAGGTGAGACACACTGGACCCACACCAACCTGTTAGCAGTCAGATCGGAAAGACTTAGTATTACCACTGCAATCAATCCAAATTAGATTGAGATCAGATTGAAAGGGCTGTAGGTGAGAAACCGTCTGATTAATAGGAACACAAAACACACATGCCGACCTTTTTCTTTACTATTTACAAATGTTTGTTTTTCTTTGTTTTTTTTCGACCCGAGTATGTACTACCTTTTGTGATATTAACAACCTTTCCTTTTGGATATTTCTTCAAGTTGAAAACTGATCGCAGAACTTTCAGAATTTAAAAAATCAGGTTGGGTTTATTCAGACGGATGAAAATGAGTTCATGTAAACATGCATACTGAGGAGAACAGTTTATACTTGTTCAGCCCTGTTTGATGTCATAATCTTGTCCTCTGATTGGTTCCAGAATAAGAGCGCCTTCCTGTGCGGAGTGATGAAGACGTACCGACAGCGGGAAAAGCAGGGCAATAAAGTGCAGGAGTCCACGAAAGGCCCCGATGAGGCCAAGATAAAGGTACTGCGGCTGTTTCATGGCCACATATAAAACATGTAAATATAAATGCATGTTATAAATATAATATCTTCTCAAGGTTTTTCACTCCACTGTCCACAGTAGTTTTTAGAGCCTCCTCTTTTCAATTAATTTTAATATATGTGACCCTGGACCACAAAACCAGTCATAAGGGTCAGTTTTTTTCAAAATTGAGAATTATACATAATCTGAAAGCGGAATAAATAAGCTTTCCATTGACGTATGGTTTGTTTACTATAGGACAATATTTGGCCGAAATACATCTATTTGATGCAAATCAAAATATTAGCAAAATCACCTTTAATGTGTAGACAATAAACATACGCTGAATACACAAAAAACACTGCAGAAATATTTAATAATAATATTAAATAATTAATTAAATAATATTATAATAATATTAAATGAATTACTTTGTTTTCTATATATTTCTAAGACTTTTTAAAATAAAATTTTTAGGGCTGTCAAAAGATTAATCGTGATTAATCGCATACAAAATAAAAGTTTGTGTTTATGTGTGTGTGCTATGTGTAATTATTATGTAAATACTAACACATTCACGTGTATATATTTTAGAAATATTTACAAGTATATGTATTATTTATATCTTTATATGATTTTTATTATATATATAAATAAAACATTTTGTACAAAACATATTTCTCTTAAATATATACATTAATTTGTGTGTATTTATATATACATAATAATTGCGCACAGTACACACACATATATTAGGCAAACTCAAACTTTTATTTTGTATGTGATTAATTGTGATTTAATCTTTTGACAGCCCTAAAAATATTATATTATTCCTCATTTTATCCAGGTTTTCCAAGGCTATGAATCCTGGTTCAAACTAAACAGCTGTTGCTGAAGATGAATTAAAATACGACGTTCATTGAATTGTTATTGTTTTAGTTTATTTTAGTGCTTTTTAATTGTTTTGTTTTATTGTAAATAATTGTAAGTAGTGATGCCAAAAGTAGAATGCCCAATATTTTCAGCTGAACAGCATTTTTTTTTTTTTTTTGGACCAAAAATAGTTAAAGAAGAAATCATTGACTGAAACTGTCAGTGACTGTCAAAGATGTCAGAAAACGTGTGTGAATTGAAATTGTGGATCAAATCATGTATTTGTCCCAATACCTGTTGTTTTGTTTGATTGTAAGTCACCATTTGCCCACCTGTTTGAGCATCACTGTTAGGGACTGATCATCATGATGTATTGATTGTATTGATTGATGTGTTGATTGTGTCTCAGGCTCTGCTGGAGAGGACGGGTTACACTCTAGACGTCACAACGGGACAGAGGAAGTACGGCGGCCCCCCTCCAGAGGAAGTGTTTTCAGGCCCGCAGCCTGGCATCGGCACCGAGGTTTACTGTCAAACTCATGCGGTTCTGTTCATGTTGGAGGTGAGCGCTTGAGCTGACACCCTTGTGTGTTTGTGTTCCTGCAGGTGTTTGTGGGTAAGATCCCACGAGACCTGTACGAGGACGAGCTGGTTCCTCTGTTTGAAAAGGCCGGCTCTATCTGGGATCTGAGGTTAATGATGGATCCGCTCACCGGGCAGAACCGCGGCTACGCCTTCATCACCTTCTGCAGCAAAGAAGCCGCGCAGGAAGCTGTCAAATTGGTGCGGGACCTCATGTTGTGTGCATGTTTTAAGAAATGTGTTTGATTGATAATCATTAACATTGACAATAATGAATGAAAATCAGTGAAAAATTAGCCTCTTAAACCCAGTGTTATTTTAATACTTATATATTATTTGAACCTTTTTCATATTTTAAATTTTTTGTATTATTATTATTTTTTTTTTAATTGGATTTCATTTAATATTTAGGTATTTCATGTTCTTTTGCGATTTGTCTATTATTATTATTATTATTTATTTATTTATTTATTTATTTATTTTTTGTAGTATTACTATTTAGGTTTAATTTAAATTTTACATTTAAAATTTACTTACTGCCTTTTTGTCTTGTTTTCCAGTACAAATATCTAAATATTTATAAATCAAGATACAAGCAAAATGCCTTAGGATATTAAGTCTTGTTGTGTGAAAAATGTATCAAAATTGAATGAAAATTGTTTTAAAGGGGTCATTCACTTTTACATGTTGTTTGAACATTAATGTGTGTTGTCAGTGTATGTACAAATCTACCCTATAATGATAAAAATCCATGCAGTGCTTTTTAATTAATCTGTAAAAATAATATCCCCTTTTTCAAATCGAGGTGTGGCTTCACACCAGCAGAGGCCGCTCCCACGATAGTTGATTGACATGAGCGTTTTTAGCTCAGATCAGCTGTAACAGTCCAGTAACCTCCATTGTTCTGATGCCGGAGCAGCGATGTAAGTTAGACAAGAATATCTCTGACTGAGTGATTGAGGTGTTGTGTTGCTGGATGTAATAATGAACATAGTGGTCGTCATTTACTCCCGACATCTGAGCCGCTGAAGATGCAGTGGATTACGTTTGTATGTGAAGGGAATGCGCCTCCCGATCTACATATATCCTCTGTGTTCATGTGAATCATTCGTGATCCAGCTTTACTTACAGCAGAAGTGATTATAAGCGTTTTTTTATGAATCTTTGCGATCGCCTTTCCTAATAACGTGGTAGTTAGGAAGTTTAGTGGCTAAATGCAGCTAAAGTAAACAGGCTCGTCACTCCACAGAGAGTAGAGAGGGGCGGGGCGAGCAGAGCTCATTTGCATTTAAAGGAACAATCCCTTAGAATGAGATGATTTTTGCAGAGCTGATTTTGACAAGGTAAAAAGGGTGTTTTACAAAACCATTGAGAATTTTTAATCAAAGTATATTAGAGACTTTTCATTAAGACCCTAAAGAATCATATCAACTTGTGGAAAATGGGCACCCGATGACCCCTTTAAAATACAAAAAAATATCTGCCATTGGGGTCATAAAAATAAACAATTCAATTACTTTTTTTTTTTTCTTTTTCTTTTTTCTGACCCTACTGACAGATAATTTGTCATAAAAATTATATATAATCTTGCTTTTAAAGTAAATGTATCTTGATTGATGTTTCGATATATGTACTGGAAAACAAGGCACAAATACTGAGGAAGAAACAAATTTTTTGCAGTGCATTTAGTCATTTTCATGCCAGGGCCACATTTTTATTTTTTTTAATTCATTTTAATGACATTTTTATAATTTATTTCAGCTTTAATTCAATTCTGAAAATGTTTTTAATAGTTTAAATTATAATATGATAACAAGAGCAGCTGAAAAAATGTAATTTATCAAATGAATAAATTACTGCTTATGGGTGACCACAAGTGAGGCTACAGTTACTTTGCCTTACAGTGTGTCAGTCTGTCTATCTTTCTATCTATCTATATATAGATATATATACACACATACACACAAGGGGACATATATCTAATCAGCAGGTTTTGATTGTTTGTGCAACTGTTGTGTGTGTTTGGCATCAGTGTGATAACTATGAGATCCGGTCGGGCAAATATCTGGGCGTCTGCATCTCTGTGGCCAACAACCGTCTGTTCGTGGGGTCCATTCCAAAGAACAAGACCCGGGAGAGCATCCTGGAGGACTTCGGCAAAGTCACAGGTGAGGCGTGTGCGGCAGGTGTGGTGCGGAGGATCCTCCTGAGAGCGTCGCTGACGTGTTTGTGTGTGTGTTTTTCAGAGGGTCTGCAGGAGGTCATTCTGTACACGCAGCCGGACGACAAGAAGAAGAACCGCGGCTTCTGTTTTCTAGAGTATGAAGATCATAAATCGGCGGCTCAGGCGCGCCGCAGGCTCATGAGCGGGAAGGTGAAGGTGTGGGGCAACCCCGTGACCGTGGAGTGGGCCGACCCGGTCGCCGAGCCCGACCCGGAGGTCATGGCCAAGGTCAGTCTGTGTCCGTCCGCACGCGGAGTATGTAGTGTGCAGACAGCAGACGGTCCTGATGTGTGATGATCCGCTGTGTCCCGTCAGGTGAAGGTGTTGTTTGTGCGTAAGCTGGCCACGCCGGTCACTGAGGAGCTGCTGGAGAAGACCTTCTCTCAGTTCGGCAAGCTGGAGCGCGTCAAGAAGCTGAAAGACTACGCGTTCGTTCACTTTGAGGAGCGAGATGCTGCTGTCAAGGTAAAACGCCTTATTTATTTATTTATTTATTTATTCAACAGATTTAATCCATATTTTTCAATTTCATGGTTCTCTTTTTCGTTTTCTTTAAGAATTGAAATTTTCAAGTCATTTTAAATGGCAAAAAAAACAAGTAATTACTGCTCTTGCTGCCATGCTTTATAAAGGACCCAATGATGCCACTTCCTGTTACAGTAATAAGTAGATCTGTGCATCACTAGGTCAAAATGAACAGCCGCAGGACTGCATGCACACTTTATGTCATGAATAGTAATAAAATCCCACAGTGTCTGGCTGTGTGAACCTATATTTACTTCATTTAGCAAAACGTAGGATTTGTACTTTTGCTTCCCATGAGCACATGCGGACGGACTCTTGTGTGTGTTTGCAGGCGATGCAGGAGATGAACGGTAAAGAGCTGGGCGGTGAGGAGATCGAGATCGTGTTGGCCAAACCTCCAGATAAGAAGAGGAAAGAACGACAAGCTGCCAGACAAACCAGCAGAAACACAGGGTGAGATGTCTCGCGTACAGCTAGTTATAAATATTAAAACCCCGTTTACAGTTAAACCCTCAAAAAGTATTGTTTTTAGTAGGGAAACAGATCTTTGCAAATGCTTTAAGACCCTCAAAATAGGCATAGCTTATTATTATTTTTATTATTATTAATTTTTTTTTATAATTATTTTTTTTAAAGATATAGCCATTTAATAAATGTTAGAAGTGTTTTTGTGTTCGGATCATTTTGACCTGGGTATGTATGAAGCACCAGAAGGTGTCAAAAATATTTTATGAAAAATTATTTTATGAAATTGTTAGTGGCAAAAACTTTGTAAATTATATTTAGCCTTTTCCCCATATCTCAGACACTTTTAGACTGAATTTTATTGATTAAATGAATATGTACGTCTGCTGATATTAAAAAAAATCCATCACTTTTTTTAATCTGAAAGTGAACGTTTGTGGAAGTAAAATGTATTTATTTTTTAATAATTTTAGTAATTTTGATATTTTGTTACAAATAAATATGTAGGTTTTGTAAATGTGGGGTTAATATGGGTAATTCTGAGATTGTGTTATAAATTTTATACAGTGATGTATTCAAATAACATTTCTACGACAGCGTTTTAGTGCCGCGTTAAAAATGTTTTTAAAACTCTTAAGATTACGACTAAAGTCAAAATATTACGAGAATAAAGTTTGGAAAACTCGAAGATTATGAGAATGAATTCGAAATACGACGAGAGTCAAGTCAAAAAAGTTGGAATGCTCTGAGAATAAGTCAAAATATATACAAAAATATTTCGACTTTATACTCTGAATATTACAACTTTAATCTCATAATTTTTTTTTAAAATGTTTTAATTTAATGTGGCACTAAAATGCTGTTGTACAATTCTCATCAATATTAAAATAAAAAATCCATCTTGCAAAAATAGTGTACAGATTTTTTTGAATGTGTCCTGAGGGATAAAAAAAAAAAAGACCTCTGTTTTTACAAATGAGAACTTCCCCAAATGTGTCCTTGAGCTATGGTTGAGTAGAT